>NW_022442964.1:0-470 GCF_009761245.1 Sapajus apella
AATATGGGATGTGAACACTGGATTGAATCTGCACAGGATTCATGCATCCCTGGAAGGTGATTTTTGGAGGGACTTAAACCTTGAGTGTGAACTAGTTTCTACTCTTTGTCTCCTTCTCATGAAATATGAGTATAGCAGCAACAACAGCAAAAATTAAGTTGAGGATTCTGGTCAGTTTGGGTTCATAAATGTATCAAAGTCTTGCCATATTTTACTTTAAATCAAAGTGAATGAAATTGAATCTATATCCCCTAGTCTAATTCCCTTTAGTGAGACTGCATTCTTTCAACAGCTATTAGAGAAACATTTGTTTGCTCACACACTTTCAAAGAGGTTTCTGGAGCTTACAATACACAGGCCATCATTTAAACTATAAGAATTCAGAAGCAGAAATTCTACTCACAATTGAACTTCGCTGAGTTTGCTGACACGGTGTTTTAAATTCTAATTCTACTCTAGAGCAAACCCAG
>NW_022442964.1:570-3569 GCF_009761245.1 Sapajus apella
GTACTGGGAGGCTGCATCATTAGCAGAGTCTGTGATACACAATGGCAAGTTCTGTTTAAGATGTTTCTGCTCCGGGAGTTTTTCCTAGCGTTCTTCCATTAGACGATATGTAGCAGTGTTCACAAACTCTGAGTGGCATTGACATTAATTTCTAGTAATGTTTAGAAACATTTGTAAAATTTCTAAACATTATTAGAAATTAACAATGGGGTCCCATCCTCCAGTATACAATGTGCATGCTAAGTCAATGACCATTATTTGATGCACTATCCCCCGAAGAAAAAAATATACGGGTCTCAGAATGAAGGCATGGAAGCCACAATGGCTCCTGTTACTATCATCCCCTGTAACCCACTTCTGGAATGCGTGCTTCCCATTTCCACAATTCTGGGCACCACAGGTGTAGAGAATTCTCCCACCAGCAGATAGAAAATACAGCTGCCCCTTCAACATTTTGTGCACCCTGTGTCCAGGGCCAACAACAACAACAACAAACAGAGTAGGGATAATTGCCATCCTGGAAAAGGTACATGGCCTAGTCATCAGGAGGAAAGCTGCTATTCCACATTGGAGAAGTGAGCAATCAGCTTAACTCCAAGGTGGTTGGCACACATTAGTATTCCATCATCTAATTTTAATCATAAACCCATAATTGTCATAGCCATAGCCTAAGAAAAGTAAACATGAACTTGGTCCCCACAGGAAGGAAGTTGTGGGCTACCCACAAAGTTAGCATCCTTCTACCATTGTAAGAACTAAGGTGAAGGGCTCTAGAATGAATCAGAGAGTTTAGCCTAGAGCTTTGCCTCCCCAGTAGCAGCTGGGGCTTCAATTTGTCCTACTAACCTTTTTCCCTTATAACCTTACAAGTTTCTCCAAAGAGAAAGTCCCATCAGAGTCCTAAAGGAGCCACCCTGAGAAATTATATGAGACAAAACGGCCACAGAAATATGGAGGAATTGTCATGAATGCTGCAGTGCCCAGATCTCTCTGCCCTATTCCCTTCAAGACTCAAGGACATATACCCCGAGCTGGGTATGACCTCGCTGAAAGAGATTACCTCTTCTCCAGTGAATCCCTACCCAAGTACTGGGGATAAACCACCAGCTCCTCTCCCCAAAAAGGAGCAACTCTGCAGGGCTACCCAAGCTTCAGGGCTCCCTTTGGAGTCAGCTGCATCCCTGTGGTGATGCATCACAGCCCCAATTCTTCCTCTGCCCAACCCTAATTCATTCCTTTCCCCACACCCCAAGTGCTGAGCCCAAGTCCACTCCCTAAGAAACGTCCTTCACACTCATTTCCATCTGAGTCTGTTCTCTGCGGTAGTCAATCGACAACAAATTTTAAGTATCCCTGGCATACTAACAGCAAAAAGTTAATATTGCTATTTTACTTGCACCATAATTTTTTATAGTTTTGCAGTATTTTTTCTCTTAGTGTCATCTAAGAGCAAAGAAAATTCTTCAATCAAATGTGTTAATACCCTAACAAGAGCTGTACTATACAAAGTTATTTTTAAATATATAAGACATCAGGCCGGGCGCGGTGGCTCACACCTGTAATCCCAGCACTTTGGGAGGCCGAGGCGGGTGGATCACGAGGTCAAGAGACCGAGACCATCCTGGTCAACATGGTGAAACCCCGTCTCTACTGAAAATACAAAAAATTAGCTGGGCATGGTGGCGCGCGCCTGTAATCCCAGCTACTCGGGAGGCTGAGGCAGGAGAATTGCCTGAACCCAGGAGGCGGAGGTTGCGGTGAGCCGAGATCGCGCCATTGCACTCCAGCCCGGGTAACAAGAGCGAAACTCTGTCTAAAAAAAAGAAAAAAAAGACATCTTTGATTCCTCCAATATAAATACATGTTTATCATGGCCAAACAATGTTAAGACAAACAGAAAAAAAGAAAATTTGATTATGGAATAAAATATTTGGGTATCTGAAGCATCGAAATGGCTAAAATGCTAATTGTACTTAATTGGCATGTAACCTGAGACTGATCCAATATATCAGAAATCAAGTGACTTCTACACTCTGATCACATTGTAATACCATTTATTAGTCTTTCTTCCATGTTTTCTTCTCCCTTTCTTTGCTCATCTCTTCATCTCTGGAATCTGTTTTTAAGCCTGAAATCCCAGTAGCTGTACTTTCCTACCCACTGTTATTTGTGTCTGAAACCTGTCTACCAACCTGGATGTGCCTGCCTCTTTATTAGCTATCTGCTGACTCGAGGCAGCTGCTGCCTTGTCCTGAAGTATCTAGCAGTGTCCAGTTTCTGCCTTGGACTCCTTGGCCTGGGTAAATTTTATTGCTTCTTAATGGAGAATGCAATGGAGTCACAGCTTACTCCTGGGTTAGGTTCTAACATTAGTCTATTCGGTGAAGAAAAAAGTAGAGATCACTGATAATACTCTTGCAAATCTTATCAGATAAGAAAATAGGAAATGTATCTCAAAAATGCCTCATTGCTGTTTCTTTTTTTTTTTTTTCCAGCATTTGAATCAATCACTATGAAATGTTTGGTTTTCGTTTAAGGTAATACATTATTCAAATCAGTGCTGTGTTTACATACAAAACTTCCACTTAGCTTAGCAAGATGCTGACGCTTTAAAAGGCATGAGGGAAAGGCCGTTCCTGTTCATTGAAGGAACTCACTGGAAGATTCCCCTGCATGATTTAAAGGATTACTTTTCCTTCATCTTTTATTTTTGTTGGTTATTATACATAATTCTTTGTAATTTATTTGCCAATAATATTTGTATATTTTTATGGCATACATGTGATACCTTGATACATTCATGGAATGTGTAATGATCAAATCAGGTTATTGATCAGGTATTTAGGATATTCATCACCTCAAATATTTATCATGTATTTTTGTCGGGAACATTTCAAATCTTCTAGCTATTTTGAAATACATATTGTTAATTACAGTCACCCTAGTGTGCTATCGAACACAGGTATTTATTTCTTCTAACTAACGTTTGCAACCATTGA
>NW_022442964.1:3669-4072 GCF_009761245.1 Sapajus apella
CTTCTAACTAATGTTTGCAACCAATGACTAACCTCTCTTTATCCCCTACAACACACATAAACCCATCCCAGCTTCTAGTAGCCATCATTCTACACTCTACCTTCAGGAGGTCAGCATTTTTTGGCTCCAATATATGAGTGAGAACATGTGTTACTTGTCAGGGTCTGCTTTATTTCTTACTTTAATGGCCTCCAGTTTCATCCATGTTGCTGCAAATGAAAAGATTTTTATTCTCTCTTATGACTGAACGGAATTCCCTTGAGTATACATACCACATTTTCTTTGCCATTCGTCTGTTGACGGACACAGAGGTTGGCTCGATATTCTAGCTATTGTGAACAGTGCTGCAATAAACCTGGGGTTGCAGGTCTCCCTTTGATATACTGATTCCCTTTTCTTTGGA
>NW_022442965.1:0-1188 GCF_009761245.1 Sapajus apella
GAGAATGGGAACTTCCGCACCCTCTCCGCGGAGGTGGCGGGCCAGCTGCGTGTCTCTGGGCATAATTGTGACACGCCTGGCATGGATGGCACACGGCTTGGTGTGTTTAAAGAGGCACACCCGGTGGGCCTCCCTGCTCCCCTGAATTCGCGGATGGCCACTCTCTGGAAGCGCGGGTTGGGCCTGACGATCTGGGCGATCTCACGCACCAGGTGCTGGAAGGGCAGCTTGCGCAGGAGCAGCTGCGTGGACTTCTGGTACTTTCTGATTTCCTGCAGGGCCTGAGTGCCAGGCCTGTAGCGGTGGGGCTTCTCGATCCCTCCTCTAGGGGGCGCGTCTTGCCGGCAGCTTTCATAGCCAGTGTCTTCCTGGGGGCCTGCCAGGCGGTGGCTCTGAGGGCAGTCTGTTTGTTGTGCCCCATGGTGCCGGTGCTGGGTGTGGCCACTCTCCTCTCCTTGAGCTGAGCCTGGCCCCCTGCAGGAGGCACTGGCATCAGAGAGTGAGGGCGGTGGGGCCGTGGACAGGATTCAGGGAGCCTGTGTGTGAGATCCATGCAGAAGCTGCTCCCGCACAGTCAGCCCCTTCCAGCCCAGCCCCAGACTTACCAGCAGAGGAAGACGGAAAACCGAAATGGTCACTTCTCTATCAGGGATGCTCCCGGGGTATTTTTCTCTCCCAGAGTGACATTCATGGAAATCGGCAGGTAGCCTTCGGGGGAAGCTGGGGCTATTTGATGAAATGGTTATATGTGCCTGTCACTGAGACCACCCCCCCACCCTGGTTCCTTTTTTCCCTTGATGCGGGGCTGAGCCTTCCTTCCATTTGCCAAGAAGCCCAGTGAAGGCCTTGGGTTCACTGTGTTGCTGAACCAAGATCTCAGCGGCTACCTTCATGCTACTGGCTTCATGAGAAAAAGCAAAGCAGAGCAATGCAAAACAAACAACACACAAACCAAAGGCCCCATTTCAGCACACTGTTAACAGGCTTCTCTGATACTTGCTGTAGAAATTTGATGCCACTGCATGCAATGTATGTACCATATGCTGAACAGGAATTTCCAGGATAATCAATACTCACAAAATAAGTTCACACTCCTCTTTTAAAAATAGAGCTCATTTTCTAAAAAATCTTTAGGTTCATGCCAAAATTGGGCAGAAGGAACAGAGGTCCCCAATATCCTCTCCCCCC
>NW_022442965.1:1198-4250 GCF_009761245.1 Sapajus apella
GAACAAATATATAAATATATATAAATTAAAATTTATATGTACATTTTTATTTATGTATAAAATATATAAATATATATATAACACTGTATGTAAGTAAATGTATATTTTATAAAAATACATAATAAATACATAAATCCATGCATAAATATATCTAGACATATATAATATATATGTTGAGAATATATAAATATATATTTATATGTAACTATATAAACATAAATATACTTAAAAGATATATAAAATATGTATTTATATAAATATATAAATAAAAATAAATAAATATATATATAAAACTAGTAAAAGCAAGTATATATGGATATATACCTGCAGGCGGCTTTCATGTCTTCTCTTCAGAAACATCTATTATTCAGTTCCTTCGCCCAGTTTTTAAGTTGTATTGTTTCTTGGTTTCGAGTACTTTGAGTTCCTAGTATATTTTGGACAGTAAGTAATTAATTCCTTGTTGGAGGTAGGGTTTGCCAGTATTTTCTCTCATTATGATTTTGGCTCTTGGTGGTGTTGGTTGTTGTCAGTATAATTACAAATAAGGTTCAATTACACAAAATATTTAATGGTCAAATCCTACACTGAGAGGGATTTTTTTTTAAACATTTGTATTCTTATAGAATAATTTGGAAAATAAAGTAACAATTGAATGTTATCTAGTATGAAAATATATTGTTATCATATCTGTTTCTGCATTAGAGAAGCACAAAACAGACATAAATATGTTATTTCAGCCATAAACCGAGTTTACACTGCGGCTAATTCCTCGGAGGTGAAGGCATGGGAAAGGAGTGCAGGGTTAGACAGGGTATCTGGGGTCTGCGTGTCTCTTAGTTTTCCATGCAGCTCCTAGAGTGTGTTACCATTTTAACATCATCAACCGTCACTCCCTGACATGAAACAGTCTTAGTAGGAAAGTAAAAAGAGTCATTTTAGAGAAGAAGGTTGTTAATTTCATTTTTATTTTTACAAGCTGGAAGAGTTGCTTGATTCCCCAGGAAAGGTTATGGAAAAGAATTAACTTTACAAGGGCAACTACTCCAGTACTCTTAGAGAGCTCACGGCCTTCAGGATAGAGTATTACAAGGGAAGACTTTGTTGTCGCTCTTTAAAATCCCGTGTGAGCAAAAAGCCTAAGTTATAGCAACTTTAGGATTCAGTGTGAATCCACCATAGTCTCTTAAAAGGGTTTCTTTTTTCTTTCTGAAAACAGCTCCCTATGCACAGGATGCCCAAGGCCCTTGAAGTTGGAAGGAGAAGCAGCTTTCTTCTTCCAACTAGGAAGCCCTAGAACAACACCTGCTCATGCATGGACCTCAGACACTCAAGATGATAATTGATATTTTCTTGAGCCAGGGTCTCACTGTGCCAGCCAGGTAGGAGGACTGTGGCTTCCTCTTGGCTCACTGTCATCTCCACTTCCAACGCTCAAGAGATCCTCCTTTCTCAGCCTCTCTGGAGTAGCTGAAACAGCAGGCACTGTTTAGCTATTTTTTTTTTTTTTACTTTAATTGTAGAGAGGAGGTTTCACCATGTTACCCAGGCTGGTCTGGAACTCCTGAGCTCAAGCGATCTTCCCATGCTGGTCTCCCAAAACGATCTGATCATAGGAATAAGCCATTGTGCCCAGTCTGAGATACAAATATGATTGGATGGGATTATTAAACCGGCTGCTGCTTTCATCTGGGTTTGACCAGTGTAAGATGTAAGAAAGACATTAAGTCACGAGTAGGTCTAGAATGGGCTGAGATGCTGAAGCTCCAGACTACAGAGGGTCTTGTCATAGAAAGACTGGAATCAGTCCTTTCTCCTCTAAGAGGAGGCCTTTCTAGACTGGGGCCCAGAGAAAGACTGTTTTTTTAATAGGTGTTTGGGAAATGGCCACTGGGCTGTCCCCTAAGAAAGGCCTCCCTCCAATGCTTGGGCTGCAGTGGGGTGGGTCTCCCTGCATCTCACACATCCACAGCCTCTCCTACCACCTCCCCAACCAGACCTGTGTCATTCCAGTCATGGCCACAGCTGTGACCACATTCCAGGACACCCAGCTGCCGGTGACCATCTACATGGGACTTCTAACGGGTGCCTCTCTCCCTTTCCTACCCACAAACACACACACTGTTTTTTGCCTCCCATCATGTGACATGACTTGTCTATGGAGACTGTATCCACATTTAGAAAGTAGGGTGTAATGTATGTTCATAGAAACCAGCAGGAACAGCCCAGGAGATAGGCAGTATGAGAACACGAACTGCATATAGGAAAAGTCCAAGTGTGGATCCCATCTGCTGTTTGATCAAATGCAGGAGACGTTATTCACTTGCCACCAATAAGAAATTTATTTGTTTTCAATCATATTAATGAACAAATTTTTCTCAACTGTTCTTGATTTGAACTGTTAAAAGGCGTTCAGTGAGAAATTCCCAGTTGAGGTGAATGCATTAGACCCTCAATGTAGATTGATAGGAACAAAAGAAAACAGAAACACAGTCACACCTGTGACTTCTGCCTCTGTTGTTACTCCCGATGATATACAGGGCTACTTTAGGACGCGGTGAGGGAATCAGAAACCAGACTGAAGAGAACTGCTAATAGCAGATCTACGATAAACGCAAGGAAGAGCAAAAACACAATCAAACAGACGCGAAGCCTCGCATAGCGCTGCGTTTCCCAGGAGAATGGGAACTTCCGCACCCTCTCCGCGGAGGTGGCGGGCCAGCTGCGTGTCTCTGGGCATAATTGTGACACGCCTGGCATGGATGGCACACGGCTTGGTGTGTTTAAAGAGGCACACCCGGTGGGCCTCCCTGCTCCCCTGAATTCGCGGATGGCCACTCTCTGGAAGCGCGGGTTGGGCCTGACGATCTGGGCGATCTCACGCACCAGGTGCTGGAAGGGCAGCTTGCGCAGGAGCAGCTGCGTGGACTTCTGGTACTTTCTGATTTCCTGCAGGGCCTGAGTGCCAGGCCTGTAGCGGTGGGGCTTCTCGATCCCTCCTCTAGGGGGCGCGTCTTGCCGGCAGCTTTCATAGCCAGTGTCTTCCTGGGGG
>NW_022442966.1:0-4071 GCF_009761245.1 Sapajus apella
TCTCGGGTTCAAGCGATTCTCCTGCTGCAGCCTCCTCAGTAGCTGTGATTACAGGTGCCCGCCACCACACTGGGCTAATCTTTTGTATTTTTAGTAGAGACAGGGTTTCACCATGTTGGCCAGACCGATCATGAACTCCTGGCATCAGGTAATGCACCTGCTTCTGCATCCCAATGTGCTGGGATTACAGGTGTCACTCACGCCTCCGCTCCTGGCCTACTATTCCATTTTTATAAATACTTTAGATCTTCTCCCTTTAACTAGTGAGGGTTGTGATAATCAGCCTATTTGCAAGCGAGCAGGGGGGCTTAAGTGTATACACTATAACTGAGAAAAACATACTCATGGCTCATCCATGTTAATGACTTGTCCTTCTTTCCATCATCTTCTCTCTGATTACTGTACTCTGGAGGCAACCAGGTATTCGAATGTGTGGCAATTATGGCCTTCGACGTGTGTTTGGAGTCAGTCTGTACCTTGACCTCGATCACTCTAAATGAGGAGAAAGCTATGACTTAATGGAAAGTACATTGGCCTGAAAATTAAAGATCTGAGTCTAATTACCCTGACAATTGAGGATCTGGCTTAAATCGCAGTTCTGTTACTGATGCTGCATTGAATTTAGTCTTTTTATTCAATCATTTTCTCCATTGTTTCTTTTTTTATAGAATGAGGAATATTCTACTACCTTACATGGGTATTGTTATTATTAAATTTGAATGAAACTTATTTGAGGTATATTTGTTTAGGAAGACTGATGAAAGCAGAATTTCCAAAGTCCCTGTGTGTTGAAAATGCTTCTCTTTATCCTTTATATTCATTGAATTTTCTTGTTTGTTCTCTTGCTTTGTATATTGGTTTTGAAAAGCTTGCTGCTAATCTGATTATCACTCCATCGTAAATTATTTGCCACTTTTGCCAGGAGGCATTGAAGAGTTTATCTTTAAAATCTATTTATTTTAATAAAGGATATGTTTCAGAGTAGTTTTCTGAGTCAATTTTCCTCAAGTGATTTTTTTTTTTTTTTTGACAAAGCCTTGCGCTGTCGCCAGGCTGGAGTGCAATGGCCCATCTCTGCTCACTGCAACCTCTGCCTCCTGGGTTCAAGCGATTCTGCTTCAGCCTCCCAAGTAGCTGGGATTACAGGCGCCACCACCATGCCCAGCTAATTTTTTGTATTTTTTTTTTTGAGACGGAGTTTTGCTCTTGTTACCCAGGCTGGAGTGCAATGGCGCGATCTCGGCTCACCGCAACCTCTGCCTCCTGGGTTCAAGCAATTCTCCTGCCTCAGCCTCCCAAGTAGCTGGGATTACAGGTGTGTGCCACCAGGCCCAGCTAATTTTTGTATTTTTAGTAGAAACGGGTTTCACCATGTTGGTCAGGCTAGTTTTAATTCCTGACCTCATCTGCCCTCCTTGGCCTCCCAAGGTGCTGGGATTACAAGTGTGAGCCACCGTGCCCTGCAAAGTTTTCCTTTTCTCCCCCGCCTTTTTAATTTTTATTTATTTATTTATTTATTTATTTGAGACTTAGGCTCATTCTGTCGCCTAGGCTAGAGTGCAGTGGCGCAATGTCTACTCACTGCATACTCCACCTCCCGGGTTCAAGCGATTCTTTTACCTCAGCCTCCCCAGTACCTGGGACTATGTGCCACCACACCCGGCTAATTTTTGTATTTTTAGTAGAGATGGGGTTTCACCATGTTGGCCAGGCTGGTTGGTCTCAAACTCCTGACCTTAGGTGATCCGCCTACCTCAGCCTCCCAAAGTGCTGGGATTACAGGCATAAGCCACCGTGCCCGGCCAATAAATTACTGTTAGCAATAATCACCCTGTTATGCTCCTGAACGCTAGATCTTATTTCTTCTAAGTAACTGTATTTTCTACCCATTAGCCTTCTCCTCTTATCCCCCACTCCCACTCCCCATCCCAGCCCCTGTAACCATCATTCTACTCTTTCTCCAAGAGTTCGATATGTTTATGTAAGCTCCCATAAATCAGTGAGAACATGCGATACTTGTCTTTCTGCACTTGGCTTCTTTCACTTAAGTAATATCCTCCAGTTCAACCCATGTTGTTGCAAGTAAAAGGATTTCCTTCCTTTTGTGGCTGAATAATATTCCACTGTGTAAATGTGCCACTTTTTAAAAACCCATTCATTCATTGATGGACACTTGGATAGGTTCCATATCTTGGCTATTGTGAATAATGCTGCTGTAAACATGGAAGTGCAGATTAGGGAATCGATGTTTTGTTGGGCTTTTATTGCATATTTATTATCATTTCTAGCTACTTCAATAGATTATTTTATTTTAATTCCTTAATATTTAATAATTAAGGCAACCAGGATGGGAAATTATAGACTGAGAAAAGCCTCAGTAACATCTCTCAAATTTTGATAGATGGTTTTGATGGTTTTGTTACAATATTTTATTATATTTTTAAATGCCCTGTGCTACTTTATAAATTTTACAGAAAATATCCTATAATTTAATTTCTGAGTCACTGGGATTTTTAAGTTCCTAGTGTACATTTTAATTTTTTTCTTTTTTCTTTTTCTTTCTTTTGAGATGGAATCTCTCTCTGTCACCCAGGCTGGAGTGCAGTGGTGCAATCTCAGCTCACTGCAACCTTCACCTCCCAGATTCAAGCAGTTCTCCTGCTTTACCTCCCAGGTAGCTGGGACTACAGGTACATGCCACCATGTCTGGCTAATTTTTGTATTTTTAGTAGAGACAGTGTTTCACTATGTTAGCCAGGCTGGTCTCAAACTCCTGACCTCAAGTGATCTGCCTGCCTCGGCCTCCCAAAGTGTTGGGATTACAGGCATGAGCCAACTTTCCGCTTTTCATTGCATTGCAGAAAGTAAGTATAACCTGATATTTGCTAGGATTTTTCTCTGTAACCAAGAACAAGATGAACGTTTATGAAGGGATTGGCTCTATGCCCCAATGCTGGAAGCTATCTTCACATTACCCATATGTGCTGTAGCCCTATTTTTGGTTATTTTTTTCTGAGATAAATTATTGTGATGTACTGATGTTATGTTACTTCCTGGATTTACTTTCAACAGTTTTTAATTTTCAATGCTGTGCCCTCATAGTGGATTTCACTTTTTATCAGTGCCAATTGTCTTTAAATGCCTTTGAGTTATGCTTTTAAGTCCTGCTGATTTTTGCCACATAAGCTTTTTGCTTGTGTTTGTATCACATTTACTGTCATGTGCAGTGGTCACTGGGGCTGTTCCCAATTAATCAGTTTCTTCTCCTTCCAGAAATATGGAACACGATGCCCTATCTTTTGCTGTAATTTTGTTAGGAGTGAAAGTTTTACCCAATATATGTTATTGTGTTATAATTTTTAATTATTCTGAGAGCCTTTTTATTGGTACAGTTAGCCTATTTATATTTATTTCACAACATTAAGGTTGAGTCTTAATTCTGTCATTTTATTGCGTGGGGGTTCTCCTGTGAACCTACTACTCAGTTATTCTTTTGTGACTACGATCGTATCTTTGTTTTTGATATTATTCACTCAACTGCTTGGAAGGTGAATATCTTACTTTTATTCTCTTTAGTGATGGCCATCAAGTTCTTTGTGAGCTTATCTCTAACAGCTAAAATCAGTTACAAATGAATAATATCTTTTAAAGAAACATAAGAAATTAAATGTTATCTTTCTTTTTGTTCTTAATTTTAATATACAGTGATTATAAATATACTCCTCCCATTATTTTACAACTTTTATTTTCAATTTTAAAAATATTATCTCTTTTATAACAATATTAGGAAGATTTATCTTGCCTGTGGATTTAACTGTCTCTAGTTCTTACACACAGCCATACTGAACTCATTTTCTGTTTCTTATTTTTAATGAATATATATTTGTTTTAGCATAAGCTTTCCCCAATGTCACTGTTATGTTTTTTTAGGGAAGTTTACTTCAAGCGTTGATCCTCTTAGTATTATAAATCTGAGAATATCTTTTACACATTTTCACACAAATCTGAGAATATCTTTTTTTTTCCCATTTATTTATTTTATTGCTTTTTAGGTTTGGGGGTACATGTGAA
>NW_022442967.1:0-4071 GCF_009761245.1 Sapajus apella
CCACTGCACTCCAGCCTGGGCGATGAATGAAACTCCGTTTCAAAAAAATAAATAAATAAAAATAAAAATAAAAATAGAGAGAACTTCTACAACTCAACCACAGAAAAGCAACTCAATTAAAAAATGGTCATAGGATTTGAATAAACTTTTCCCTAAAGGATATATATCCATTGTATTCCTGTATCAAAATATCCTATGTACCCCATAAATATATATACTTAGTACCCACACACATTTAATTTAAAATTTGTACAAAAGAAAATACACGGGCCAGGCATGGCAGTGCTTGTCTGTAGTCCCAGCTACAAGGGAAGCTGAGGTGGGAGGGTGGCTTGGGCCCAGGAGTTGGAGGCTGCAGCGAGCTATGATCAGACCACAGTACTCCAGCCTGGGCAAGAGTGAGACTATGTTTCTGGAAAAAAACCACAACTACATATATATATACAATCTCAAACTCCTGATCTTGTGGTCTGCCTGCCTTGGCCTCCCAAAGTGCTGGGATTACAGGCGTGAGTCACCTGCCTGGCCAAGATGATAGCACAACAGAATGAATACAGTCAGCAATGATTTGCAGCACATTTTGTAATAACTGAGGGAGTACAACTGGAATGTTTGTAACACAAGGAAAAAATTAATACTTGATACCCAATTTACCCTAGTGTGATTATTACACACTATATTCGTGAATTAAAATATCTCATATAACCCGTAAATGTATTCACCTACTATGTACCCATACAAATTAAAAATATAGACTGGGCACAGTGTCTCCCACCTGTAATCCCAATGCTTTGGGAGGCTGAGGCAGTGAGATCACCTGAGATCAGGAGTTCAAGACCAGCCTGGCCAACATGGTGAAACCCCGTCTCCACCAAAAATAGAAAAATTCGCCAGATGTGTTGGTGGACACCTGTAACCCCAGCTACTCCGGAGGCTGAGGCAGGAGAATTGCTTGAACCTAAGAGGTGGAGGTTGCAGTGAGCCGAGATTGTGCCACTGCACTCCAGACTGGGAGACAGAGTGAGACTGTGTCTTAAAAAATTAAATTAAATTAAATATTTAATTGAGGCTCAATGGATCCTCCCACCTTGGGACAACATATGCAGGCCACCATGCCTGGCTGATTTTTTTATTTTTTGTAGAGATGGGGTTTTGCCATGTTGTCCAGACTGGTCTCAAACTCCTGAGCTCAGGTGATCCACCTGCTTCAGCCTCCCAAGGTGCTGGAATTACAGGCAGGAGCCACCGTGCCCAGCCAAAAATATTTATTTTTTGAGACGGAGTTTTGCTCTTGTTCCCCAGGCTGGAGAGCAATGGCGTGATCTCGACTCACCAAAGCCTCTGCCTCCCTGGTCCAGCAATTCTCCTCAGCCTCCTGAGTAGCTGGGCTTATAGGCATGTGCCACAGTGCCTGGCTGATTTTATATTTTTATAGTAGAGACAGAGTTTCTCCATGTTGGTCAGGCTGATCTCAAACACCCGACCTCAGGTGATCCGCCTGACTTGGCCTCCCAAAGTGCCGGGATTACAGGCATGAGCCACCACGCCCAACGACAAAAAAAAATTTCAAGAGTGAATCAATCCTTGCTGGGCACAGTGGCTCATGCCTGTAATCCCGGAACTTTGGGAGGCTAAGGCGAGTGGATCACTTGAGGTGAGGAGGTGATTGGGTAATAGGTCTCTGCTCTCATGAATGAGTTAATCCATTCATGGATTAAAGGATGAATACATTATCAGGGGAATGGGTTAGTTATCAGGAGAGTGGGTCTCTTATGAGCCCTTCACCATGTGATGCCTTGAGCCACCTGTGGACTCTGAAAAGAGTCACCAGCAGAAAGAAGTCCCTCAGCAGATGTGGCCCCCCAACCTCGGATCTCCCAGTCTGCAGAACCATGAGCTAAATAAACCTCTGTACTTTATAAGTTATCCACTCTGCAGTATTCGGTATAGCAACAGAAATTGACTAAGATGCCCTGTTGTCTGGAATAGACTCACCCAGCCACATGTGCAGTGAAATGAATCGCCTCAAAGTAAATCCTCTTTTCCTATTGTGTTTTCATATCTGTATTAGAGATGTGTTCTGCAGAAGGAATATCCACTAGTAGTTCAAGTTGAAAACTTAGTAAGAAGGTAGCTCAAATGCTGATCAACCCCCAGGTGTGGTTAGTCCTGGGAGTGTTTACAGGGCTTTGACCCTCCAAGGAGCCCTCTTTATATCACCATGCACATGCCGGCTGGACCTCAACTGCTACAATTTCTTCTGTCTGAGTAGTTACCGCAAAGACTAACAGAGCTTGGATGTAATGCCATCCTTGACCAACAGGAGCTGCTGTCTAATATACGTGTATATCTATATCACTATACAGATATATATAAATATGCACACACACACATACATATATATATATATATATATATATATATAGTATCCTTTAGTATATTCTTGCTCTCTTTATTATTAATCAAAGCTCACTGTTTCTGTCCTACAAATTATTATTCTCTAAGGTGGGGCAATAATGAACCAGATCTTTCTTTCTTCTTTTTTTTCATCGTAATAACAGGGTGGGCAAGGCTAACCCTGGCCCTTCCACATTGATTTAAACCAGTAGCTCTCAAGGGTAACATGCATCGGAATACCCCGGAGGGCTTGTTAAGACACAAGTTACCAGCCCCATCTCCAGAATTTCTAATTTGGTAGTTTGGAGTGGGCCTTATAATTTACATTTCTTTTTTTAAAATTTATTTATTATACTCTAAGTTCCGGGGTCCATGTGCATGCAGATGGTGGTTTGTTACATAGGTATACACGTCCCATGGTGGTGGTTTGCTGCATCCATACCCCCGTCGTCTACATTAGATATTTCTCCTAATGCTATCCCTTCCCAATTCCCCCACTCCCTGCTATTCCTCCCCTAGAACCCCACATTCCAGGCCCCAGCGTGCAATGTTCCCCTCCCTGTGTCCGTGTGTTCTCATTGTTCAACACCCACTTATGAATGAGAACATGCGGAGTTTGGTTTTCTGTTCTTGTGCCAGTTTGCTGAGAATGATGGTTTCCAGCTTCATCCATGTCCTTGCAAAAGACATGAACTCATCCATTTTTAAGGCTGCATAGTATTCCGTGGTGTATATGTGCCACATTTTCTTTATCCAGTCTATCATTGATGGGCATTTGGGCTGCTTCCAAATCTTTGCTATTGTGAATAGTGCTGCAATAAATATACATGTGCATGTGTCTTTATAATAGAACGATTTATAATCCTTTGGGTATATACCCTCTAATGGGATTGCTGGGTCAAATGGTATTTCTATTTCTATCAGATCTTTATTTCTTTATTTTTTTTGCGACAGAGTCTTGCTCTGTCAATCAGGCTGGAGTACACTGGCACTATCTTGGCTCACTACAACCTCCGCCTCCCGTGTTCAAGCAATCCTCCTGTCTCAGCCTCTGGAGTATCTGGGATTACAGGCACCTGCCACCATGCCTAGCTAATTTTTGTATTTTTAGTAGAGACAAGGTTTCACCACATTGGCTAGGCTGGTCTTGAACTCCTGACTTCAGGTGATCTACCCGCCTTGGCTGCCCAAAGTGCTAGGATTACAGGCATGAGTCAACGTGCCCGGCCTGGATTAACTCTTTAGAGATGAAGAACTGAGACTGGGTGTGGTGGCTCACAACTGTAATCCCAGGACTTTGGGAGGCCAAGGTGGGTGGATCATTTGAGGTCAAGAGTTCAAGACCAGCCTGGCAAACATGGTGAAACCCTGTCTCTAGTAAAAACCAAAAATTAGCCAGGCATGGTGGTGGGTGCCTGTAATCGCAGCTATTCGGGAGGCTGAGGCAGGAGATTTGCTTGAAACAGGGAGGCAGAGTTTGCAGTGAGCTGAGATCACGCCATTGCACGCCAGCCTGGGTGACAAGAGTCAAATTCATCTAAAAAAAAAAAAAAAAAAGACTCCCAGCAAGCCACAAGCAGGCATCACCATACTTTGCCCATCTAAGCTGCAGCAGGGCCCAGGTCCCTGAGGAAATTTCAAGACAGACATGAGGTGGCTCCGTGGTCACCAGAC
>NW_022442968.1:0-477 GCF_009761245.1 Sapajus apella
ACCAATCTAGTAATGTTCTATTTCTTGATTTGTGGTGAAATTTACTTAGCGTAAATTCATTACCTGTATTTTTTTTTTCTTTTCTTGAGACAGGCTCTCACTCTGCCATCCAGGCCTGAGTGCACTGGCATGATCATGGCTCACTGTAATCTCAACCTCCCAGGCTCTGGTGATCCTCCCATCTCAGCCTGCCGGGCAGCTAGGACTACAGGCACACACCACCACACACAGCTGATTTCTGTCTTTTCAGTAAAGACAGGGTTTTGTCACGTTGCCCAGGCTGGTCTGGAACTCCTGGGCTCAACTGATCTGCCCACCTTGGCCTCCGGAAGTGCTGGGATTACAGGTGTGAGCCACCGCCTGGGACCACCTGCACATTTAAAATTGTGAGCTTCTTCTGTAGGCTTCAGTACCTTTACCAAGATTTCTTTGACACAAAGTTCTCAGAAATCTTTTTTTTTTTTTTTTTTTTTTTTT
>NW_022442968.1:577-3400 GCF_009761245.1 Sapajus apella
TCGGCTCACTGCAACCTCTGCCTCCTGGGTTCAGGCAATTCTCCTGCCTCAGCCTCCTGAGTAGCTGGGATTACAGGCACGCACCACCATTCGCAGCTGATTTTTTGTAGTTTTAGTAGAGACGGGGTTTCACCATGTTGACCAGGATGGTCTCGATCTCTTGACCTCGTGATCCACCCGCCTCGGCCTCCCAAAGTGCTGGGATTACAGGCTTGAGCCACCGCGCCCGGCCTGTTCTCAGAAATCTTAAAGCTAGCATTTTAGAAGAGAAAAAACGAGCTTCTGGTTCACAGGTGAAATTTTACCAGTAAAATTTAAAAACAAAAGAAAGCTACTAACACGTATCAGCTCAGAACAAAAATTAAGAACTACCAGCAGATTACTTTTCTTTAACTTCATCAAGCACTGGGAGTTAAAGAAACGACAGCACTGCAAGAAAAGACTTCCTTTTGAAAGCAGCTTTACTAGCAAAAGACAGAAGGAAAGCATTCGAAAAGTCTTGCTTAATTCTTCTGTGAAAGGATCCCAAACAAGATAATCTGAGAAGCTCCCAAGGCAGACAGACACAGGAAAACCACAGCAACTCTTTGGAGCACAAACAGCAGCACCACAATCCAACCTACTGGAAATGCTGCGGTTAATTTGAGGCTTGCCCTGCTAGTCCTGAGGCGATTTCGCAACAGCTACAAACGCTCCACTAGTGCATCCTGGATCTGGCACACCTGGCTTTCCCACCACGAGGCTGGAGACAGCGCCAAGCGCGGAATCCCGGAGGCCAATAAAGACCCCAACTTTGCAAATTTGGGACTTGAGATCTCTTGTCCTTCTGGTATCCAGAGGGAACCGATTTCTGGCCTCCAAGGTGGGCAAAGAGTCAATGTTCTCCACCAGATCTAGGAGAATGTGCCCCCGAAGCTGCTCCATCCCTCCAACCCTGGGATGCCACAGGAAGACCCGCCGGCGAGTTTCTTCCCCAGAGCCCATAAGAGTAGGGCTGCAGCCTGCAGCAGCAGGCGAGGAATCCAACGCAGGCAACTTAAGAGCTCGGGGGGGCCCGGCGCGCCCGCCCCGCTGGCACAGCAAAAGTTGTGGAGGCCCCCGCTGCGCACATCGACCCAGCTGTGCACCGCAGGTCCCGGACTCACCGCTCTCCGGCTTGGCGCGGCGCCCTCACCTCGGAAAGGCTGGGTGGACTTCCCCCTAAACCTTGACTTCCTACTAAACCTTTAATTTTCAGTGCAGAACCTGGCCGCCGCCCGGCCGCCGCACTCACTGCGGAAACGCTGCATACACGTCCCGGTAAACCTTAACTCAGCGCGCCGCTGACGCACCGGCCCGACCTAGGGATGCGCGGCCCACGCCTACCGTGCCTTGTAGGCGGCTGACCACGTCGCGGACGTCCCCGACACGCCACAGAAACCACTGACGCCTCTGACGCCGCCGTCGCACTGCAGACCCCGCGGACGCCGTCGTCGCGCAGCGGCCGCCCCCGACGCGCCGAACTCGCCGCCGACACCCCCAACGCGCGGACCGCGCCGCAGACCTCGCCGCCGACGCCACTGACGCTGTCAGCGCCTGGGACGTCGCCAACCCGCTGACCGCGCCGCGGCCGCCCCGGACGAGCCTACCGCGCCACCGCCACTCCCGACGCGCCGACTGCACCACTGATGCCATCCGCGCCTCAGACGCCGCCGATGCGCCGACCGTGCCGCGGACGCCACTGATGCTGTCAGCGGCTGGGAAGCCGCCGAACCGCTGACCGCACCGTGGACGCCCCTGACCAGCCTACCGCTCCGCTGACACTCCCGACGCGCAGACCGTGCCCGCAGATACCACCCGCGCCTGGAACGCCGCCGAAGTGCCTTGGACGCCGCAGACCCCGCCGATGCACCGTAGACGCCGCCGGCGCGCCGATGACGTCACTGACGCGCCGACCTCGGCGTGGACGCCACAGACCGCGGACCCACGGACCGCGCCGCCGACGCCACTGACGCTGTCAGTGCCTGGGATGCCGCCGACCCGCTGACCGCGCCGCGGCCGCCCCTGACGAGCCTACCGTGCCACCAACACTCCCGACAAGCCGACCGTGCCGCCTATGCCATCCACGCCTGGGACGCCGCCGAAGCACCTGTACGCCGCCGTCGCACTGCAGACGCCGCAGATGCGCTGACCGAGCCGCAGACGCCCCCAACGCGCCGACCGTGCCTCAGACGCCGCCGTAGCGCTGCAGACGCCGTCAGTGCCGTCGTGGATGCCCCTGACGCGCCAACACCACTGACGCTGTCAGTGCCTGGGACGCCCCCGAACCGCTGACCGCGCCGCGGATACCCCCGACCAGCCTACCGTGCCGCCGACGCCACTGACGGTGTCGGTGGCTGGAAAGCCGCCGAACCGCTGACTGCGCCGCGGATGCGCCTGGCCTACCGCGCCGTCGACTCCCGAGGCGGCGACTGCGCTGCAGCTGCCATCGGCGCCTGGGACGCCTCCGACGTGCCTTTGACGCCGCCGTGGCGCCGCAGACGCCCCCGACGCAGACCGCTGCGCAGACGCCCCCGCCGCGCCGACGCCACTGACGCTGTCAGCGCCTGGGACGCCGCCGAACCGCTGACCGCGCCGCCTTTTCTTTTTCTTTTTTTTTTCTTTGTTGCCCAGGCTGGTCTTAGCTCCTGAGCGCAGGCAGTCCTTCCACTTCAGCCTCCCAAAGTAGGATTATAGGCATAAGCCACTATACTTTTATATTAAATTAAATACTTTAAATGACCGAATTATATGGTAAGTGAATTAATAGAAATGAAACTTTTTTTAAAAAAGAGAAAACTTGGC
>NW_022442968.1:3500-4070 GCF_009761245.1 Sapajus apella
AAAAAAAAAAAAAAAAAAAAAAAAAAAGAGAAAACTTCAGAAGATCAAACTGCTTAGAAATAAGGTAACTACGTCCCAGAACAAAGCTCCAGAATATTTATAGGAATACAAAAACATCTAGGAGCCAGTAAGGTAAAATTCACAATCTCTGTTACCCAATAAAAACTACCAAGTATGCAAAGAAACAGTAAATTATGACCCATAATAAGAAAAATCAATCATTTAGAAACAGACCCAGAAATGACATATTATAAAATTAGTAGGCAAGATCATTAAAACAGCTATTGTAACTGCACTGTATATTTTCAAGAAGGCAAAGAAAGATTGAACAGGTTAGGTAAAGGTGAAATATAGAAATACCCAAATGAACCTCTGGAGATTAAAAACTACAATGAGTGAGACGAAAAATACTCTGGGTAAGACAAATATTACGCTGTAGATGAAAAGGTTAGTGAAGACATAGAAGTAAAACACAGAGGTGGGGAAACAGAGTCAATGTGCTGTGGGAAAACTTGCAGTCTAATACATCTAACTAGAGCCCACAAAGGAGGAGGAGGAGCAGAAAAAAAA
>NW_022442969.1:0-4068 GCF_009761245.1 Sapajus apella
TATCATGTTATTTTTGTGTTAATTACAGAGATAACTGTAAGCCCATCTAAAGAAATATTTCTCTCTCAAAAGAGTTTGCTTTTTTCTAGCATAACCATTTGTTACAGTTCCTGTCTCTGTGCTGAAACTCTTCATTTGCTCATTTGAGAAGTCTACTTTTTCCAGTAGTGATAGTGTTTGCATCTGTGTCCCCACCCAAATCTCAGGTTGAATTGTAATCCCCAATGTTGGAGGTGAGGCCTGGTGGGAGCTGACTGGATCATGGGGGTGGAATTCTGGTGGAATTAAACAGTGGAAATAACCCACTACTTAAAATGGAATATTTTAGTACATCTGAGAGAAAGAAGAAAAGACTTAGAAAATATTTAAAATATTGAAAATGCTATAAAATCAAGTCAAAAATCAATCAACCAAAAAAACTGTATGATAGAATGAAAGATGGCACATAAAATTATGTTTCAAAAGTATTTACTGGATGACTCAGTGTTTTTATAAAACACTGATGTTTCTTTATTTGAAATCATTTATAAGAGAAAGGTAGAAAATTGTTGAACCCAACCTAAAACCTAAGTATAAATGCAGATAAATGTGTGGAAATATTCACATCTAAATTTTATCAAAAACTGTATCTACATTATGATATTGCTGGTATTAAGGTATTATTTCAATACTGTCATTCATGTTTTCATACCTTTTATGTGTTTTCCAAGTTGTTCTGCAATAAATATGAATTATGCTCGTGTTCAGAAAAAGATATCCTCACAAATGTATTTTTCATTGACAGAATTCTGATACAAGATTAACTTGAAAAAGTGTAAAATTTGTTTTTGACAGTTATTTTTCCTCTTTTGAGGCTTTTATATCTAAATGTAGTCAACCTGTTCAGTTAGAGTTCTTGCCTTTCCATGTTCCTGACTCCTAACCGTAATAACTGTTAATTTATTATAAAATAGGAGGAAAAAAGAATACATTCACATTAATGATGTGACAAAATTATACTATAGCAAGGAAGGTGCAGAATTAATATGTAACCATTAAGCCAGGGTTTTTCCTGTGCTAGGACTACAACAGGGATCTGAACAGACCCAAAACATGCTCATAGAACTGACGTTTTATTGAAAAACACATAAGGTTTAAAAAATAACTAGTAAAATTCTTAGTTTACATGGGAGTCCTAAATTATATGTAGTTATTTACGCTGGATATATGTTATGTATCAGAATATTAAATTACATAGATTTTACATATTCTGTAGTTTGCCTTTTATTTCTCATATATTATCTCAATGGTCTTACTTGAGGACAAATTTTAAGTTTTTCAAAGTCTATTTTATCAGCTTTTTATTTTTATATTTTAATATACATAATTAATGGTCAAAAATATTTTCTCTAATTTTGTTCATAAAATTTTATAGTTTGACTTTTGGCCTAAGATAGGGTTAATTTCTGTATATGATTGGAAATATGGATCAAGGATCATATTTTTCACATTGATGTCACATTTTGCACATCTTATTGTTTAAATACGATTATGACTTCATTACATTGACTTTAAGGCTTAGTCAAAATGAATCAGGGACAGGTATGAATATTTCTGGTCTTTCTGTTATACTCGTTCATCCTTTCTTCAGAACCACAGTACATTGGCTAATGTAGTTACACAGTACATTTAGGAAATACAATTGTAAATTTTCCAACTTTGTGATCCTCTTTCAGATGCTTTTGCATATTCTAGTTTATTTGCATTTAATCATGCTAATATACACAAATATTTTTCTGAGACATTGGTTGGAATTGCATTAACTCTGTAGATCAATACAACTCTTTAAATCTATACATTTGAATCCTTCAATCCAAAAATGTGATACTCTTCTCTACTTAATTAGTAATTACTTGATTTTCTTAGTGTGTTTACACTTTTAGCATACAGATGTTTTGAGTTTTCTATCCATTCTGTAACAAATTGCCACCAATTTAGTTCTTTTCAACAATCCAAATTAATTGTATTAGAGTCTAAATGTCAGACATCTAAAATAGATTTATCTTGCCTGAAATTAAGGTATTGGCAGGGCTTTGTTCCTCCTGTTAGCTCTAGAGAAGAATCTACTTGATTGTGTTTTTTAGATTCTCGTTCCTTTCTCCATTCTTGGCCCATGGCGTTTACCTCCACCTCTAGTCAACACTATAGCATTTTCCAGTTTCACTTATTCTAACCACTTTCCTCCAACTTATAATTGCTCTTGTGATTATGGTAGGTACAGTTAGATAAAGTAGGATAATCCCAATCTAAAAATCTTTAATCATATCTGCCAAATTTTTTTCCAAGTAAAATGAGATAATTTGAGTTCAGGGTTTACTCTGTAAACATCTTTTGGAGGGGGGTTATTAGTCTGCCTACCACAGAGATGTGGTAATTTTTCTATAGAGTTACAGTTAAATAGTTTATATTATTTTATGTTTCAATTAGCTGATTTAATCATTGCATGACGTATACATATGTCAAAGCATCATGTTGTACACCTTTAAAATATACAATTGTTACATCAGGTAAACCTTAAGAAATAGGAAGAAAATTGGCTGAGTAATACAAAAAAAATCTTTCACTCAAAGAAAAAATCATAAATACCAGTGAATATACTATTCCTTTTGAGAAATCATAAATGAGCTATATCAACTCTTCTTTGATTTTAGACTATGACTTCAAGTTATATAAGTAAACATGTATTCACTGCAATATATTTTTAGAAATTATGTACTAAAAAGTTATCACTTAGTAAAATTCTGTGTACATACAGTATTCCCAACTGACAGAACTTTTTTTTACTGTTTAAAATGCCGCTCCATACCCCAAAAAGCAAAGATTGTATGTATTCTATTACTATAATTGTTTTCATTATGGAAAAGATATTTCAAGAGATTTTTTTATGTTAAGATATTAATGGTCTTATACATATTCATGCATTCTGAATTTTAAAAAAAATGTAAACTAAAATCCTGCCTGTAACCATATAGAATTTTTTTTTTTTTGTAGCTTCTTACTTTTGGTAAATCCGCTAATTGAGTTGGAATCAAAATTGTAGTAATCACTTACTGTTTGTAACTTTTTTTTACATATTTCCACAATATGAGTAGCTTATTTATTACTTAGTTCCAAAACATACATACTAGTTTCATGCTGCAGAGGGTCTCACCCCACCTAGCACTTGCCTTTCTGTTGTTCTTGGGTCGCATGCGCTCGCGCTCTCTCTCTCTCCTCCCTCCCTCCCCCCCTCCGTCTCTCCCCCCCTTCTCTCTGTGTCTGTATGTGTGTGTGTGTGTGTGTGAGAGAGACTGTGTGTGCATGTTCCTCTATCTCCCTCCATGAGGTTAACAGTTAGGAAATGTCACCACAAGCAAATGGCGAGAGAAGCCTAGGAGCTATCTCGAGTATCAATTCTGTCATACCCTTCCATTCTTCAAATATATTCTTTTTAAATAGGGACAAAAAGATAGCTAACAAGACGGAAATATTCTTGGGTGGACTATGCTTACCCCTTCATGAATTGGTGACATAAAGCTTAGAAATGTATTTTAAAGGTTGATGAGAAAATGTTTTAGTCTTTGAGAGAAAATGGACACTGTGGATTAGCAACGAAGGGAACTGAGAGCAGGAGAGTTTTTGGGAGCTTTAAAGGAGGAGCCTTGCAAATGATGACTAGTTGATAGGTGAGAAAAGTTTAGAGATTTTGAGAATCTGGAGTAAAACCTCTCAGCTGATGAACAATGGCTGTGGTCTTTATACAGTGTCTTTCTCATTTAACCCGAGCCTCATTGGCAAAAAGAGAGAAATTCTTGAGAGACCTAAGTGGACGTGTTTTCTCAGGAGTCCACTGTTCCTAGTATGGTTTCCTAGATGGCCCAAAAAGTTCCTTGAAGTAGCCCTGCACTGAAGAGCGGGTGCACAGGACCCAAAACCGGCATCACTGTGCTTGCAGCTACAGCCCCATCCCCAGGGACACCACGTGCGCAGTACATGCTGTACATTACTCTTCTCAAGAAGCCGGCATCCATGTTTTAGTCCACATGAATG
>NW_022442970.1:0-4067 GCF_009761245.1 Sapajus apella
TGAACAGTTCCCGGGTCTCTGCTGCCCCACGTCTCACAGGGGGCCATGCTGGGCGAAGCGTAGGCAGTCACAGTACTAGCTCTTCCCTCCTTTTTCGTTTCATGCAAGTGGCTTAGGGATAGGGTAGAGTACTTGACTTATTTGGATAAAAACCACTATCTCGGTCAGAAACTCAAAAAGAATAATTGCTGGCATGTTAACCTAAAGAAAAACAACCAGACAAGTGTACAGCGGGACTTCAAAAGGCTATTTATTATCCTGCAAAATTTAGGCAGGAGCTTTTGCTCATGCCTGTAATCCCAGCACTTTGGGAGGCTGAGTTGAGCGAATCACCTGAGGTCAGGAGTTCAGAACCAGCCTGACCAACATAGAGAAAGCTCGTCTCTACTAAAAACGCAAAATTAGCCAGGCAAGGTGGCACGTGGCTGTAGTCTCAGCTACTTGGGAGGCTGAGGCAGGAGAATTGCTTGGACCTGGGAGTCAGAGGTTGAAGTAAGCCGAGATTGTGCCACAGTACTCCAGCCTGGGTGACAGAGGGAGACTCTCTTAAAAAATAAATAAATAAATAAATAAATAAGCCAGGAGCGGTGGGCCAGGCCTGTAATGCCAGCACTTTGGGAGGCCGAGGTGGGTGGATCACGAGTTCAAGAGATAGAGACCATCCTGGTCAACATGGTGAAACCCCATCTCTACTAAAAATACAAAACATTAGCTGGGCATCGTGGCGCGTGCCTGTAATCCCAGCTACTCAGGAGGTTGAGGCAGGAGAATTGCCTGAACCCAGGAGGCGGAGGTTGCGGTGAGCCGAGATCGCGCTATTGCACTCCAGCCTGGGTAAAGGGAGTGAAACTCCGTCTCAAAAAAAAAAAAAAAAAAAAATTATATATGTATATATATATATAAACACACACACATATATATAAACATATTTGCAAAATTTGAAACAGAAATTAAAATCAGCAACTTCTATACTATTTTTAACATGATTCATAATTAGAAATGTTTTATATTATATATATAGTTCTATATTTTTGAATAAAATAATAAAATCACATTTATTTTACGACATCTAATACTTTTTTATTCTCCTTCATTTGTTTTGAATGCTCTGTGCAATCTACAAAAAGTCTAATACGAATAATTACATTTCTCATTAAATTAATTATCTTGTCATTTTAAATGATTTCATAAATGATCATTTGTTTTTGAGATTATATGTGTGTGTGTATATGTATGTACACGATCTTGGCTCACTGCGGCCCCCACCTCCCAGGTTCAAGCGTTTCTTTTGCCTCAGCCTCCCAAGTGGCTGGAACTACAGGCACATGCCACCACACTTGTCTAATTTTTGTATTTTTAGTAGAGACAGGGGTTTCACCATGTTGGCCAGACTGGTCTCAAACTCCTGATTTTGTGATCCACCCGCCTTGGCCTCCCAATGTTCTGGGAGTACAGGTGTGAGCCATCGTGATGGGCCTGAGATTTGAAAAATTTAGCAATATACTATTAAGAGAAAAACACTGGGTATGAAAGATATTCATAATTTTATCCTATCTGTTTAAATAAAGATTGAAAGAATACATATACAAATAGGTTTAAATTTTTTTGGTAATACTTTGCTGCAATGTCTGAATATTGGCAATCAATATGCATTATGAAGGTCCATGGCTAATACGAAGTACTCATTCGGTGTGCCAGGCCCTGGGCTCAATGCTCTACATGCATTTTTATTTTGTTTCATTCTCTTCACAACCTGAAGTAGTATACCCAACCCATTTTACAGAGTTGAAACTGAGGCTCACAAACTGAAAGTTAAATGCCTGAGGTTGCAGTTAATAAGAGGAGGAGCTGGAACTGAAGCTTACATGTGTCCTACAACCAGTTTATGTTCTGATGGTAGGCTAGTCTTCTTCACAGAGCATGGAACAGATGGTGCCTGTCGGCTAGGATGGACCAGGTATCATTATAGGTAATAAACAGTCCCCCAAAATGGAAATTTACAGCACTGAAGGCTCTCTGTCCGTTCATGCTGCATATCCTCCGTGGCTCTCCTGGGCCCTGTGCTCCACATCCCCTCATCTGCCACCAGAATAAAGGAGCAGCCTCTATATGGGACCTATCAGCGGCTCTATGAGATGAGGGAAAGGGTGGCCAGTCTCAATGGCTTCCAAATCTTTTGCCTTGAGGTGACACACTTCACTTCCACTCACATCTCCTGAGTCAAAGCAAATCCCATAGCTACCTCCAGCTTCAAAGGGCCCAGAGGAGAACCTGAAATACTTGGTGGATGCCATTAGGGCCACCATATAGTATCAGCCTGTGTGGGAGACTGTGAAGGGGCAGAGGAGGACAGTGGGGAATTTGTGAGAAATGACAGCAGGACTGAGTCACCTCGGATTCGCTTTGTGCTCAACCAGGTGCAGTTTGTCCCAGAGCTGCACAAAATCAGCAGCAGCATGACCAAACAAGATAAACTTCAGAAAAAGCAGTTTCTTCAGATGTGATCAGTATGAACTCAGTATCAGCTGAGTCACATTGAGTTAGTAAATCTGACTGCCTCAGTTACCTTGTATGATAGTGAAGATGGGAGCATTGAGAGAGTTGATATGGAAGGATATCAGGAGTGTGAAAATTCAACATTTTAGTTTCTTTAAGCTAAATCCAGGCACTATCTTTCCTGCAAGTCTCCTATGTCTTTCAGATTGCACAGGTGAGAGTGCTCAGATTAGGGCTGGAGGTCATAAAATATTGGCTCCCACACCAAGAGCTCCCCTGTGTCGTGCATGCATTCTGTACATTTTTCTGTGCCGAACACTGTCCCAAAACATCGTGGGGCCTGATTCTTCCTCCTTGTTCCAGTGGCCCTGAGTGACTCAAGTTCCCATTCAATGACCAGGACACAGAGGTCTTAGGGTGATGCTCCATGAGGCCCCAGGTCAAAGTGCGAGGCAAGGGACAGGGCATCGTCTGTGGGGGCAGTGGTCAGCCAGGCCTGGTGGACAGATGATCCTACACCTGCCACCTCTGATGGGTCCACAGCCTCTGTGGCTGTTGTCCTGCTGATGCTCCAGTGTCTGCCCCAGCATCCCAGCCTAGGCTCAGTGCCACTGAAGACAGGCTTGGTCCCTGGGGACCCAGGAGTCCTATAGGACTCACTCAGCTGCCCCCAGGAGTCCCCAGACCCTCATTCTTATCAAGAACCTAGGAGCCCTACCCGCTAGCCCTCCATCATCAGCCATAAATGATGATTTGCTGCTGTTATCATTATCGCTGCCTTTAGTGGCCAAGGACCTTCCAAGGTGACAGCTCTGGAAGAAAAGATGTTCTTGTGATGTGATGACGCTCGGTACACAGGTGCTCCAACATGTTGCTTCCGCTATCCTCACGCAGCCTTTGGCACAGCCATTAACACTTCCATTGTGTGTAAGGAAACCAGCCCAGGGTCGCACAGCTGGTCTCAAATCTAACGTGCCTTGCTCTGCCTCCATGAGGGACCTGCCTCCAAGGGGGGTCGACTCTGGCTTTCGGGAGCATTTCCTGGGCTGCATGAATCACATCCCCTGTTTGAGGCCCCAAATTCTGCTCACATGTCCTTCCTTGCCCTGTCTCTGCTTGGGCTATAATCAAAGTGACCCCAGCAGCCCTTCATAGACATCATGGTACTCTCTGCCATTCACTTTTGGGCTAATCTGACTTCAACACCCACTAACTTGGTCTCTTGTTTTACAACCAAGACAACCCAAATCTGGGGCTCCTTATGCAGGTGACAGCATATGAATAGAATTGAATTCCATAGTTGTGTTATCCCTGTTTTTGGTTTTCCTTGTGTCTCAGGGTTGTTTTTCTATTTATGGTGAAGGCGTTGGCTTTCCATTTGTAGCATGAATAGAGTATTTGCAGCTTACAATAACTTTATGTCATAGTAAATTGTAAGGAGATTTAAAGCAGTGGTTTACAGCTGCGAGAGGCCTGAGTACATCTGAGCACAGTCTGTGTGATTAGGCAGAGGCAGGCCTTTGGGAAATTTAGCTGATGATGGGTCCAGGAAAGATAATGGACAGTGGGGG
>NW_022442971.1:0-4066 GCF_009761245.1 Sapajus apella
TGATGTTCTGAACAGGAAAGCCTTTCCTAGTGAGCACTGTGGCATCATGGGGCATTCCTGACTTCCTACAGCAATTTCCCACTGAAAAATGCCATTGAGTGCAAAGAACGGCTCCCTGCAAAAGTGTGCCTCCTTCAGAATGTGATTCAGGAGCAATGACTGCTGAGGCCTTAATCCCAAAGCCGTGCTTTAATTTATGATTAACTTGAAATGCCTTCTAGCTGAGCCGTCAGTGGTAACACATTCCCAGTCACGCCTCCCACACTTCTTTCTTGAGAGTATATCCTGAAATCCTAATGCATGGGCTCCTCGCCCTCAGAGTAGCATTCCAGGGACTCAAAACATTAAAAAAAAAAAAAAAGTCTAGTGGGGAGAGTGTCAAGAAGGAGAGAGTTGCACAAAGAGAGAACTCTGAAGTCTGCAAATATTCATGCGCTCATGCACTTCACTTCTGCGTGAAGAAACTCTCGAAAGAGAAAAGAACCACCCAAGACACTTGAGGGAACACTCCAGAGAGCGAGCACGTGCACACACACACCCACTCACACACACACTCACACACACTACAGTCAGACGAAAGGCCTGAGTTACAGGGCATGAAGTGGAGTCCCCAGATTTGCCTCAGTCCTGTGGAAAATGTCACCTTAGACAAAAGGCTGCTAGGCCTCAACTATGAAAGTTAAAAGCAAACAGAAAACCCAAGCAGGTTTCAAGTAACTTCACTGAATTGAACAATAAAAGACAAAGGTACAGAATGAAATGCAGAAGAATCCTAAACCCAGCAGGAAAAATGTGCAATGTCTTCATCCTGTCAATATTTCCTGCGGGGTAACCAGAAAATCAATGCTATATCAAACAGAAAAGTAAATGAATCCAAAGTGGCAATAAAATTGCACACATGATAGACCTCGTAGGCAAGGATACAAAAGGAATTTCTAGAACTCTGTTCTATTTCACTTGTTCATGAGGATACAGGATTGAACAAAAAGAGTAGACAAGATTAGAAAAAAAAAAGTGAAAAGAAGTGAACAAAGCCTCCAAGAAATATGGGATTATGTGAAAAGACCTAATCTATGCTTGATCGGTGTACCTGAATGTGACAGGCAGAATGAATCCAAGCTGGAAAACACTCTTGAGGATATTATCCACGAGAACTTCTGAACCTAGCAAGGCAGGCAAACATTGAAGTCCAGGAAATACAGAGAACATCACAAAAAATATTCCTCAAGAGGAGCAATCCCAAGGCACATAATCGTCAGATTCACCAGGATTGAAATGAAAAAAAAAAAAGTGCTAAGGCCAGCCAGAGAGAAAATTCGGGTCATCCACAAAGGGAAACCCATCAGACTCACAGTGGATCTCTCAGCAGAAACCCTACAAGCCAGAAGAACATGGGGGCCAATATTCAACATCCTTAGAGAAAAGAATTTTCATCCCAGAATTTGGTGCAAAAATCTTCAACAAAATACTGGCAAACCGAATGCAACAGCGCATCCAAAAGATTATCAATCACAATCAAGTAGGCTTCATCCTGGGGATGCAAGTCTGGTTCAACATATGAGAATCTATAAATGTAATTCATCACATAAACAGAACCAAAGAGAAAAGCCACATGATCATCTCAACAGATGCAAAGAAGACCTTTGACAAAATTCAACAGCCCTTTATGCTAAAAACTCTCAATAAACTAGGTATTGAGGGAACATTTCCAAGAATAATAAAAGCTATTTACCACAAACCCATAGCCAATATCATACGGAACGGGCAAATACTGAAAACATTCTTTGAAAACTTGCACTAGACAAGGATGCCCTCTCTCATCATTCTTATTCAATGTAGTGTTAGAAGTTCTAGCCAGAACAATCAGGCAAGAAAAAGAAATAAAGGGTATTCATTTAGGAAAAGAGGAAGTCAAATTGTCTCCATTTGCATATGACATGATTGTATATTTAAAGACCCCATCATCTCAGCCCAAAATCTTAAGATGATAAGCAACTTCAGCAAAGTCTCAGGATACAAAATCAATTGGAAAAATCAAAAGGATTCCTGTACACCAATAACAGACAAACTGAGAGCCAAGTCATGAGGGAACTCCCATTCACAATTGCTACAAAGAGAATAAAATACCTAGGAATACAACTAATGAAGGATGTAAAGGGCCTCTTCAAGGAGAACTACAAACCACTGCTCAAGGAAATAAGAGAGGACACAAACAGATGGAAAAACATTCCATGCTCATGGTTAGGAAGAATCAATATTGTGAAAATGGCCATAGTGACCAAAGTAATTTATAGATTCAACACTATCCCCATCAAGCTTCCACTGACCTTCCTCACAGAACTGGAAAAAAAGCACTTGAAACTTCATACGGAATGAAAAGAGAGCCGGCATAGCTAACACCATCCTAAGCAAAAGGAACAAAGCTGGATGCATGTGCTACCTGACTTCAGACTAACTACAAGGCTACAGTAGTCAAAACAGCATGGCACTGGTACCAAAACAGAGATATAGACCAGTGAAACAACACAGAGGCCTCAGAAGTAATGCCACACATCTACAACCATGTGATCTTTGACAAACCTGACAAAAACAAGCAATGGAGAAAGGATTCCCTATTTAATAAATGGTGTTGGGAAAACTGGCTAGCCATGTGCAGAAAGCTGAAACTGGACCCCGTCCTTACAACTTACACTAAAATTAACTCCAGATGGACTAAAGATTTAAATGTAAGACCCAACAACATAAAAACCCTGGAAGAAAACCCAGGCAATACCAGCAGGACATAGGCATAGGTAAGGTCTTCATGACAAAAACACCAAAAACAATGGCAACAAAAGCCAAAATTGAGAAATGGAATCTAATTAAACTTAAGAGTTTCTGCACAGCAAAAGAAACAACCATGAGAGTGAACGGGCAACCAACAGAATGGAATAAACAATTTTTGTAATCTATGCATCTGATAAAGGACTAGTATCCAGAATCTACAAAGAACTAAAACAGATTTACAAGAAAAAAACTAACAAACCCATTCAAAAGTGGGTGAAAGATATGAACAGACACTTTTCAAAAGAAGACATTTATGAGGCCAACAAACATATGAAGAGATGCTCATCATCACTGGTCATTAGAGAAATGCAAATCAAAACCACAGTGAGATATCATCTCATGCCAGTTAGAATGGCAATGATTAAAAAATCTGGAGACAACAGATGCTGGAGAGGATGTGGAGAAATAGGAACACTTTTACACTGATTTTGGGAGTGTAAATTAGTTCAACCACTGTGCAAGACAGTGTGGCGATTCCTGAAGGATCTAGAAATAGAAATACCATTTGACCCAGCAATCCCATTACTTGGTACATACCCAAAGGGTTATAAACCAAGCTATTCTAAAGATATATGCACATGTATGTTCATTGTGGCAATGTTTACAATAGCAAAGACTTAGAACCAACCCAAATGCCCGTCAATGATAGACTGGACAAAGAAAACGTGGCACATATACACCATAGAAAACGATGCAGCCATAAAAAATAAGTTCATGTCCTTTGTACGGACATGGATGAACCTGGAAACCATCATTCTCATCAAACTGACACAGAAGAGAAAACCAAACATCACATGTGCTCACTGATAGGCGGACGTTGAACAATGAGAACACACGGGCACAGGGAGGGAAGTGTCACAAACTGGGGTCTCTCGGGGGTTGGGGGGCTGGGGAGGGATAGTGGGGGTGGGAGGTTGGGGAGGGATAACATTGAGAGAAATGCCTGATGTAGGTGACAGGGGGATGGAGACAGCAAACCACCATGGCATGTGTGTACCTATGACAATCCTGCAATCTCTGCACATGTATCCCAGAACTTAAAATACAATAAAAAAAGAATACCATTACTAACATTAAATAAATAAAGAGCTGAGGATGGCAACTGCTGTCCTACTGTGGGGTTGGGGGATACCATAGAAGGAGCAGCTCAGCATGGGAAATGAGACTAGAGGTTGTGATGCATCCAAAATGTATGTGGTTGCTCAGATGACAAAACTATTCCAAATGCAACGACTACAAG
>NW_022442972.1:0-4065 GCF_009761245.1 Sapajus apella
TTTTTTCGTATTTTTAGTACAGACAGGCTTTCACCATGTTGGTCAGGATGATCTTGATTTCTTGAGCTTGTGATCAACCCGCCTCAGCCTCCCAAAGTGCTGGGATTAAGGCGTGAGCCACTGCCCCCAGCTCAGGTTGTATTTCTTAAGCTAAGAGGTGAATACACATGTCTTCACATGAATGCATGTGGCTCCACAAACTATTTAATTCTGTTATCCTAGGAAAGTTATTTAATCTGGTTTCTTCACCTGCAGCATGGGGATAAAATAATATATATCACACAGGAGTATACTAATGATCAAATAAGTTGACCTATGTAAAGGACTTAAGGAGTGCCTGGCACATGGGTAAGCACTATTTGATTCCATTACTATTATTTGTATAGCCGTTTGTTTGGTTGGAAAATATTTTATGAAAATATGTTTCAATTTCTTATGGAAAACTATAAACGAAAGTAGAGGGAATAGTATAATGAGATATAAACAAAAGTATAGAGAATAGTATAATGAACCCAAATCATTTTTAAAAATCAGGATGCAAGTAGGGCCATGCTTTACAATTGATTGACAATCTCTTTCATAGTTTTAATAATTGTTTAGGGGTCAAGCTAGGTGGCTCACGCCTGTAATCCCAACACTTTGGGTGATCAAGGTGGGTGGATTACCCGAGGTCGGGAGATCCAGACCAGCCTGACCAATATGAAGAAATCCCATCTCTATTTAAAAAACAAAAAATTAGCAGGGCATGATGGTGTACGCCTATAATTCCAGCTACTCAGGAGGCTGAGGCAGGAGAATTGCTTGAGTCAGGGAGGCAGAGGTTACAGAGAGCTGAGATTGCGCCTTTGCACTCCAGCCTGGGCAACAAGAGCAAAACTCCATCAATAATAATAATAATAATAATGGTTTGAACAATCTTCAATTAACATTAAAATAATGAAGAATATGAACTTATTTCTGTTTCTGAGATAATTTTTTTTTTGTTTCTTTCTGAAAGAATATGTAAAACACAATTAGTGGCCAGGCACGGTGGCTCATGCCTGTAATCCCAGCACTTTGGGAGGCCGAGGTGAGTGGATCACGAGATCAGGAGATAGAGACCATCCTGGTTAACACAATGAAACCCCATCTGTACTAAAAATACAAAAAATTAGCCGGTGTGGTGGCACTTGCCTGTAGTCCCAGCTACTCTGGAGGCTAAGGCAGGAGAACCACTTGAACCCAGGAGGCAAAGGTTGCAGTGAGCAAGATCGCACCACTGCACTCCAGTCTGGGCAACAGAGACTCTGTCTCAAAAAAAAAAAAAAAAAAAAAATCATGATTAGTTATCATTGGCAATGGAAATGAAAGTCAGAAATTCAATATGGAAAGTTTTTACTTTTCAGCCAGGCGTGGTGGCTCATACCTGTAATCCAGCAGTTTGGGAGGCCAAGGCAGGCAAATCACCTGAGGTCAGGAGTTCAAGACCAGCCTGGCCAATATGGTGAAAACCCCGACTCTACTAAAAATACAAAAATTAGCTGGGCATGGTGGCAGGCAACTATAAACCCAGCTACTTGGGAGGCTGAGGCATGAGAATTATTGCTTGAACCTGGGAGGCAGAGGTTGCAGTGAGCCAAGATTGTGCCACTACATTCCAGCCTGGGTGACAGAGTAAGACTTCGTTTCAAAAAAAAAAAAAAGTTTACTTTTCATTTTTTACTCTTCTTCCATATGTTTTTACCATATGCACATATTTACCTTTTTACCACATGCACCTACTAGATTTTCTTAAAGAAATAAAGGAATTAAACAAAATTTGCCAATGCAATCTTTTGTAGCATTACTATCAAATAGCATTTTTTTTTTAAGCAAAATAAGCCGGGTACAGTGGCTCACACCTGCAGTCCCAAAACTTTGGAAGGCCAAGGCAGGCAGTGATCCCTTGAGCCTAGGAGTTCGAGAGTTCGAGACCAGCCTGGGCAACATGATGAAACCCCTTCCCTACAAAAAATTATACAGGCTTGGAGACATGCACCTGCAGTCCCAGCTACTTGAGAGGCTGAGACACAAGAACCACTTGAGCCCAAGAAGTGGAGGTTGCAGTGAGCTGTGATCATATCACTGCACTCCAGCCTGAGTGATGAGAGTAAGACCTTGTCTCAAAAAATAATAATAGCTTTTTAAAAAACTATTGAAAATTTAAAATGTGTTCAACTTGTGGTCATAACAGTTAAATAATTGATATGGTGAGGCTTTGTGTTCTCACCCCAATCTCATCTTGAACTGTAATCCGGGGGGGATTGTAAAACCTGGGGGGAGATGATTGGATCATGGGGGCAGTGTTCGCAATAGTGTTCTCATGACAGTGAGTTCTCACAAGATCTCATGGTTTTATGAGCGTTTAACAGTTCCTCCCTCACACACTTGCTCTCTCTCCTCTTCTGCCATGATTGTAAGTTTCCTGATGCCTCCCCACATTTAACTGAGTCAATTAAACCTCTTTCCTTTATAAATTACCCGGTCTCTGGTAGTATCTTCATAGCAGTGTGAGAACAGATTAATCCAATAATTATATGCTATTTTTCTATATATGAATCATATTATACATTAATCATATACATATACATATAATCATATTATACATTAATATTATACTATACAGAGTAATCTATATTCTACAACTAACTCAATATATAGATTACTTGTTTCTTTCATAATTATAATTGTTTTCTACCATAGCTACTGCGCCTTTGTTACTTAGGTTTCCAGCCCTTGGTCTAATTGAAAAGAAAGCGTCTTACTGGTGTGCCAGCAATAGAATTTAAAAATCTTTAGTCTGGAATATTGTAGTTTTGCAGACCTTAATGGCATTGCCCTTGACTGGAGATGCACATGCAAATTCATTTCCTGTCAGCTTTGCTGAGGCTAATGGGCTTTCCCACTGCTGCAGAGTTTTCACTGACCTTTTTTGTTTGTTTTTTGAGACAGAGTCTCACTCTATCATCAAGGCTAGAGTGCAGTGGCACAATCCTGGCTCATTGTAACCCAGCCTCCCAAGTAGCTGGGACTATAGGCTCATGCCACCAGCTTGGCTAATTTTTGTATTTGTAGTACAGACAGGGTTTCACCATGTTTCCCCGGCTGGTCTTGAACTCCTGACTTCAGGTAATCCGTCCACCTTGACCTCTCAAAGTGCTGGGATTACAGGTGTGAGCCACCATGCCTGGCTCACTGACTTCTGTTGACAGTGCAGTGGAGGAGGTTCTGAGCACAATGCCATCTGCTGGCAGAGTTCCCGGGAGAAAAGAAAGAATAATGCCCTGCAGGAAACCCCTTGTTTTTGGAAACCAGAATGTCAGGCTCTATCATAAAGGTTTTATTTTCCTCCTACTTTAGGGTATGTTCAGGTGAAGGCAAGAAGACAATTAAAAAAGCCTGAAATTAAAGTGTGTATAAATGCTTCCATAAAACATTTAGAGTACTCCAGTTTCCAGAACTTTGAGGAAAATGTTAAATCCTGTGGTAATATACAAGGATTCCTCTCATACATTTGTATAATTGAGATCATTGTGTAAGTAAATAAGAAGAAAATGAGAAATCACCAGGTGCGGTGGCTCACACCTGTAATGCCAGCACCTTGGGAGGCCAAGGCGGAATGATCTTAAGGTCAGGAGTTCTAGACCAGCCTGGCCAACATAGTGAAACCCCTTCTCTACCAAAAATACAAAACATTAGCCAGGCATGGTGATGGGTGCCTGTAATCCCAGTTACTTGGGAGGCTGAGGCAAGACAAACGCTTGAACCTGGGAGGCGGAGGTTGCAGTGAACCAAGATCGTGCCACTGCACTCCAGCCCGAGCCACAGTGCAAGACTCTGCCTCAAAAAAAAAAAAGAGAAATCTATGTATTTCTTTGTTAATAAAAATAAAGTGGCAGGCTGGGCGCGGTGGCTCAAGCCTGTAATCCCAGCACTTTGGGAGGCCGAGGCGGGTGGATCACGAGGTCAAGAGATCGAGACCATCCTGGTCAACATGGTGAAACCCCGTCTCTACTAAAAATACAAAAAATTAGCTGGGCATGGTGG
>NW_022442973.1:0-4065 GCF_009761245.1 Sapajus apella
ATATGGAAGGAAAAGATGAGCATTTAAATGAAGAAAGCGACTGTGTTGCTTGAGAATAGGACAGAGCTCCTGATTCACTTTAGATTTGGGTAAGCAATATGCAATGAGTAGAAATGGAAACACAGGCGGGTGCAGTGGCTCAGGCCCGAAATCCCAGCATTTTGAGAGGCCGAGGCAGGTGGATCACCTGAGGTCAGGAGTTCAGGACCAGCCTGGCCAACATGGAAAAATCCTGTCTCTACTAAAAATATAAAAATTAGCCAGGCATGGTGGTGAGCACTTATAATCCCAGCTACTCAGGGGGCTGAGGCAGAAGAATCATTTGAAACCGGGAGGCAGAGGTTGCAGTGAGCCGAGATCGCACCACTTCACTCCAGCCTGGGTGACAGAGTCAGACTCTGTCTCAAAAAAAAAAAGTAATTCTTTTTATCTCTTTTGTCTTAGAGTCAATTTTGTCTGGTGTTAATATTGTGCATCATCTTTCTTTATCTTTCTTTCTTTTTTGAGATGGAGCCTTACTCTGTCACCCAGGCTGGAGGGCAGTGGCACAATCCCGACTCTCTGCAATCTCTGTCTCCTGGGTTCAAGTGATTCTCCTGCCTCAGCCTCCCCAGTAGCTGGGACTACAGGCATGTGCCACCAAACCTGACTAATTTTTTATATTTTTAGTAGGGACGGGGTTTCACCATATTGGCAAGGCTGATCTTCAACTCCTGACCTAATGATCTGCCCACCTCAGCCTCCCAAAGTGCTGGGATTACAGGCATGAGCCACCATTCCAACCCTATTTTATGAGTTTTAAAATTTTTTAGGGTCAGAGTCTTGTTCTGTCACCATTCCTGGAGTGCAGCAGCACAACCATAGCTCACTGCAGCCTGGACCTCCTGGGCCACCACAACTGGCTGATTTTCCAAAACTTTTTTGAGACAGGGTCTCACTGGGTTGCCCAGGCTGATCTAAAGCTCCTGGCCTGAATGAAGTGGTCCTCCCTACCAGGCCTCCCTAAGTGCTGGAATTACAGGCATGAGCTGCCAAGTCTGGCCAAGAATTCTTAAAAGGAACCATTCCACATAGAAGACAAAACAACCCTAAGCCTAAACATATGTAACAATATAGCTGCGTAATACCCAAGAAAAAAATGATAGGGTGTATAATTTTCCTTGTAAGAGAAATTTCAGATCTACAACCATCTCTTAGAAGCTGAAAGGCTAAGCAAAGAAAAATATGAGTAATGATTCTGAAGATTTGAACTACAGAGAAATAAACCAGAGCCAAGTACAAGTAAGAGCTCTGCACCTGAGAGACAGTCCTTCTAGGCTCACAGGAGACACCGACATCAGCTGAACACACCCTGGACTACAGAATCAACCCATCTGCCTCCATCCCACACTCTGACCGTGAAGGGCGATTTGGGGGCTGGGGAGAAAGCTGCCAAGTATGACAAAGACTCATTTACAAGTTCTCACCTTCATAACAGGACTCCCCACAGTAACAGTGAGAATGACACCAAATGCTGGCTAGGCTGGACTTCACCTTTTAACACCACTTCGCACTGAGGTCCAAATGGCACAAATATTTTCCAGATCCTAACAGAGAGAAAAATCCAAATTGAAGGTCCTTGTATCTAATTATTTTGGCAAGTATTTTCTACATATTTCCTTTGCCCAAAAGACTGAGCTAGGTGCTGAGGATATGAATGATATTCCCACCTTTAGAGCTTATGCTCCAAACAATACAGACAAGGAGAGAGATGATCACAATGCCACGTGCACAGGGGGTGTGAGCAGCCATGGTGCTGCCGGAACGCTGTTTATAAGAAGTCTGGGAAGAATGGAGGAAAGTGTCCCAGAAGGAGCCAGCCCAGGGAAGCTGAGGACAAGCAGTCCAGGCACAGGCACTCACACTGGTGCGGGTAGGACTCCTCTTCTGTAAGGTCCTAAGAGCAGGCTGAGCACACAAGAGAGTTCTGTAACCCAGGTGGGGGGAGAAGCCACGTGTGTCTCAGAGCAGAGTGTGCTTCAAGCGAGGGTAATACACGCAAGCTCAGCACCTTGACAAGGGAGCTCTGGCTCTAAGTTGATATTCATTTATGGTTTGAGGGCCCAGAATTCTTGGGCCTGGAGAAGAAATGAAGAAATATATCTTAACAGCTGACAAAGTCAACTAGTCGTTTCTGGGAGAAAAAGAAAAGGCGAATGAGAAACATCAATACACCGTGCGGTGGGGACAAAAGCCAGGCTCATCGCTGAGGTCCCGCAGCCCCACGCCACCCCGCCTGTGATGACAACTCTGGCCACCCCTCCCTTGTCACTCTCAGTGGGGATCTTCTCTTCTGCTCCCCACTTCCAAAGACAACACTGCTCCATTCACAGACTCATGGGCACCCCTAAAAAGTCTTCACAGCCCACCTTTCACCTCAACCCTTTCCTTCAATCACCTGCTTTTCATCTAAGCTGAGGATCTGAAAGTAGAGGGGAAAAGCCAGGAAAGGGGAGGTGGGGGGGGCAACCTGATTTCACCAGGTAAACAAGGGCCGCCAAGAGGCATGTGGGAAGACAAACCTCTCCACCAATGCTGGTTTGCAAGTAGTGGTCACAAAACTGGGACACTGAAAAATAGTAGCTGCTGACCCTCTTCCCTTCCCCACTCCCTGCCATTCAAATGGTCGTTGTAACCAGGAAAGATGTGGAGTCTGGAATTACAGCAGCTACAATTGAGCATGTGAGAGACTCTTGCCTTCAGAGTTCATGCTAAAACTGCATTTCCAGGTATTTCAAAAGCTTATGTAAGGCAACTGTCAGATAAATTAGTAAAAAAGACTCCCCTTACCAAGTGAAGGCAGAGCCCCAAGATTGACTTGTTTCTCTCCTTCTTTCTTTTGATAAATGACAATAAGTTACATTCAGTCCCATTTTACAAAATGAACAAGTAGAGGGACCAGGATCTCTGAGCTTTCAGTGATTGTAATAATAGTGCTACAAACAAATTTGTATGATTTTATAAATAAATAACAATGAAATATAAATGACACAAAAAGTAAAATATTCAGATTTCAGTGTACATTGTAACATGTACTATGACAAAATGGGGCCTGAGGAGAAGATCCATGGCAGTGCCGGTGTGAGGCGGAAAGGGGCAGGGAGAGCCTGGCCCTGAGAAAGGAGAAATCAAGCACTGACTCTGAGTGCAACTGTTACATCAAAGAAGAGCACCCGGGAAGGCTGCCTTCTCCCCACTGACGTGGAGCTGAGGACCCCAATGCCAGCTGCATTGAGCACAGGAAGGTGGGTCTGGGAAGCTGTCCCAACACAACAGGCATGGGGAAGCGTCCCCTCCTCAGGAACTCAGACACTCCCTGGGTGAGAATAAGGCACAAAGATGCAACTGACAGCAGACCCCTGACCAGAGCTCAATGGGTTCAATGACAACGAGTCCATGAGATGGCCTGTGTATTGCTCAGAGCTACAGTTCAAAGTGATCCAGATGCAGGAGTCCTTGTCACTGCCTGAGCCTCGGCAGAGGCCTAGCAACAATTTTTCCTGCCGCCATCCAGCCCGGGAAAAACAATTAAAATTACATTGAACTCACCATTATAGCTACTGAATTCTTTGGTGTCACTGTCAGTCATGTCTTCCTGTTTTCTCTGACAAACCATAAGCCACGGCTTAACCTAAAAGAAAACCACAGAGGCTCTAACTTTCCAGATGTGGAGCCTATCCGACTCAAATACTACCACCCGTCTTTGCCCCATCCTCACGCAGTTGCTCTGGAGGGCAAAGAAGACAGCACCCCAGTAGCATGTGTGCCATGTCAGGAAAAGCACCACTCCCAGCTATGGGGGTACAGTGACCACCAGCGAGAGAGCAGCTACCCCACAGATGCCCCTGAGGGAGCTGCCTCGCCACTGCAACAGCCACCCAGAGACTCACAGGTGGAAGCACTCGCTCACTCTGGGATTCAACTCTAAATGGGACATCTCCTCGGTGAAATCATCACAAAACTGCAATATCAGAGCAAGAGAGAGGTAAGGAAGACAAAGCCACAGGCAGCCTGTCGCCTGCATAG
>NW_022442974.1:0-4063 GCF_009761245.1 Sapajus apella
TTGATGAGCTTTCTCAGGGCACCTTTCATATCCTTATTCCTCAAGCTGTAGATGAAGGGGTTCATCATGGGTGTCACAACAGTGAATAGTACAGCACCAATCTTATCAGTGTCCTCAGGGTGAGTGGAGGAGGGAAAAAAGTACACACCTACAATGGTTCCATAGAACAATAATACAACTGTGAGGCGAGAGCCACAAGTGGAGAAGGCTTTCCACTTTCCCTGTGTGGAAGATATTCTCAGGACAGCTCTGATGATGCAGACATAGGAGAAGAAGGTGAGTGCAAAGGGGAAGATGATAACTGATAAACCCACGATAAACAGCACAAGCTCATTGATTATTGTGTCTGAGCAGGACAGTTTGAGCAGAGGGGCCAAGTCACAGAAGAAGTGGGAGAGAGTATTGTGGTCACAGAAGGGCAATTGAATGAGCAAAAGGGTGTGTGTCAGAGCAATAATATTACTGAGGAGCCACGGGATGACTGTGAGCAAAATGCAGAACATGGGCTGCATGAGGGTTGAATAGTTCAGAGGGTGGCAGATCGCCACGAAGCGGTCGTAGGCCATAGTCCCCAAGAGCAAATTGTCAGTGACGACAAACACAATAGAAAAATACATCTGTGTGATGCAGCTTTCATAAGAGATGGATTGACTCTTGGTTTGAATATTCATCAACATTTTAGGGACTGAGTTGGAAATGGAGGAAATATCAGCAAAGGATAGATTGGCAAGGAAGAGATACATGGGGGTGTGAAGGTAAGTGTCCAAGCTGATGGCCAGAATGATGAGCCCGTTCCCAACCACAGTGACCAGGTACATACCCAGGAAAAACACAAAGAGGAGGTTTTGATGCTCATCCTGGTGGAAGAATCCCAGGAGAATGAATTCACTGATGGTGGTTCGGTTTCCTTGATGCATATTTCTGATGGTCTGAAGAAAGAAACACAAAGTCTTCACACACCTACAAGAAAACCGAACATGGTACCATTTGGCTGTAGTCACTGTGGTTAGACACTTGAGTAAAGTTTCTTCTGCCTATTAAGTGGAAATACTGCTTAATAAGAAAGTATTTCAGCAATGCCGAGATTTGGAAAAAGCCTTAGAAAAAGACAGGACATGCCAGAACTTCTCAATAAACATGTTTTAAACTCTAACAGGGTTCTGAATTTGGCTTTTCCAGTTGATTCTAAATGTAGTTTAAATCTCTCAACTGAGGATCATATATGAGGGATACCCTATATTCTAAAGATATTAGATACACCTGCAAAAATTATTTAAAAGTGACCAAACTGTCCCAAACCATCTTCATCCTTTAACTTCTCAGCAAACTGACAGAAGAGCAGAAGATCAAACACCGCATGTTCTCACTCATAGGCGGGTGTTGAACAATGAGAACACATGGACACAGGGAGGGGAGCACTACACACTGGGGTCAGTTGGGGGGAAATAGGGGAGGGAGGGTGGGGGGTGGGAAGCTGGGGAGAGATAGCAAGGGGAGAAATGCCAGATGTAGGTGATGGGGAGGAAGGCAGCAAATCACACTGCCACGTGTGTTCCTATGCAACAATTTTGCATGTTCTTCACATGTACCCCAAAATGTAAAATGCAATAAAATAAATAAATGGGAAAGAAAAAAAAAAAAAAAAAAAAGGAGGACCTAGCCTAAAAATTCCAAATTTCTCCATCAGTGGACTGGATCAGTTTGTGAATAAATGCCTATCGGAGTAAGTATATTTAGGATCAAGCACTGAGTAGCAGAGACATCTGTCTGTTAATATCAGCAAAATACTGCACTAACTTCATACTGAAAAATGTAACACAACAGTTAAGTCTCCTTGCTATGTCCCTTAACATCAACAGGGCACTTGGGTATAAATGAGTGATTATAAGCAGCACTTTTAAGTAACTATCAAAGTACAGTCACATCAATCTGCAATTAAGATAAACTGGATATAGTTTACTTATTTGCATATTACCTCTGAAAAAGAGTATGCCAATCTAGTCAATAACATGTATATAATGCTTAATTTTGCACCAGGTACTGAGCTTAGCATTTGACTTATCTCACATCACTCAAAATAATAATATAAACAAATTGAGGAATGGGCAGTATTTAAAAAAAAAAAAGAAAAAAAAAAAAAAAAAAAGAAAACAGAAATTTGAAATGTCATGAAAGTGAGGCATTTGAGGAAGTAAACCTGACTGAGGGTTAGGAATGGCTATGGGAGTATACACCATTGTGTGGGTGCTCCTTCCCACTAATGCTGGGGGAGGTCTCCAAAGGAAGTGCTTTGGAGAATGAGTAAAAGGAGCAACCAGGGTTTTACTTCATCTGTGGCTAGATATTAACCTCAAGAAAGTTCAGGGGCACATATACACTTAAAGACTTGTGTTTAACTCACTTCTAAAGGTGAAGGGCTCACTGGATCAGCATACGATGGCAGAGGTAGAGAGAAAAGATGGTGGTTAGTAGGGCAATCCTGTATTTTCACCCTATGGCATGGGATGAATATGTGAATTTCCTATAGGACACATGATGCCGTAGTAGGTCATTTGACTCAAGTCACCTTGTTGAGATTCCAATCCAGAAACAGCCTATCAAAGAGGAGGCTGTAGCAATAAGAAAACATGAGGTGCACTTGTCAGGGAACCGCATTATGGGGCAGTCTCCAAAAGGCAGCCTCTGATGAGCCCCAAAATGGTCTAAAGAGACGCCATGCCTGCCACACATAAGGCACCAACTGCTAGTATTCTATGGCAAGATATGAACACTTTCGCTTTTATTCCCACCCCCATTCTTCCTCCCTGACCTGATAAAACAGAAACAGAAGGGAAGATCAAAATGACCACAACAACAATAGCAACTACAACCAGTTGGTGAGAAAAGAGGCTAAAGAGCAAGGGAAGAACAAACCTCCTGCCTTCTCCTATACAACTCAAGCTACACATCAGATCTGAGCCCAAAAGGAAATTGGGCTAGACTTGCCTTTTTAATACCTGGAAATGGGTCTCCAGGATCAAACGTAAACATTTTTAAAACCTTATGTGGTCAGAAAGGTAAAGGGATGTCACAAGGTGTCATCCTGGAGTAGAAAAAGGAGATTGGACCTAGTATGATTTTCCTTACAACTTACTCAAAATAATATCAGCTTGGGAACAAAGAGATATTGGTCCCTCTTTTTACTCTCCTAACATTGTCTCCCTCTCATTTGATCCTTCTCTTCTACCTATCTCCAAAATCAGTTGCCTCTCAAAGATTCTGTTTCCATTCAGAGGCCAGAAAAGAGGAAATCTTCATCTCTAGAATTCCTGAAAACTGAAAGGCATTGGAGATTGAAGCAGAGATCTGAAGTCTCTTTGCTTCTGAAAAGCTTGGCTTACAAATCAGAGAGAAGGGAAAACACATGCAGAAGGGAGAATCTGCACCAAAACTGAAATGAGCTAGATAACTGGCAGGCATCTATATTGAAGACACAGACTGGCCTGTGGTTACCAAGCCATGGACTGGTTTGGGCTTGACTAAAGAGGAGGGGAATTGTATGTTTCTAAGTGACAACCTCTGAGTTCTCCTTCCTGTTCTACCTTTTCCACCTACCAGTAGTCCTGCACAAATTATTGCAAGTTCCCAAGGTGGCTGCCTACCTGGTCAAGACCAGTGCTGGATTCTGAAGAGGCTCAGCTCTGGATGATGGTAAAAATCTCAGGAAGTGACTGGTTTCTAGACCCAGTGGCTTTCCTTATCCTTAGCAGAGTTGCAGGTGGAGACTCAGCAGCTCTTAGGTATTTTTCAGATTGGACTCTTCCTCTAAGCCTCAGAATTAATAGAATCATGGTGCTGGGCTCACCTGGGACATTCAGGTCCTTCTCAGCCCTTTGGGATAATATCCCTGAAGTGTTTTCCTCAAGATGAGCCGTAATTTTTACATCCCAGTTTTGATGAGGTAAATGGGGAATAGTCAGACAGCTCTGCTTTTTTTTTCCTTGTTTTGTCTTCATATGCTCTTCCTGCTTGTGATTTCTTATCTGTAACTTAGTTGATTTTTGCACTTCACAATGAGGTAGTT
>NW_022442975.1:0-4062 GCF_009761245.1 Sapajus apella
TTTGACAAACCAGACAAAAACAAGCAATGGGGAAAGGATTCCCTGTTAAATAAATGGTGTTGGGAAAGCTGGCTAGCCATGTGCAGAAAGCAGAAACTGGACCCCTTCCTGACACCTTATACTAAAATTAACTCCAGATGGATTAAAGACTTAAACATAAGACCTAACACGATAAAATCCCTAGAAGAAATCTAGGCAAAACCATTCAGGACGTAGGTGTAGGCAAGGACTTCATGGCCAAAACACCAAAAGCATTGACAACAAAAGCCAAAATAGACAAATGGGACCTAATCAAACTCCACAGCTTCTGCACAGCAAAAGAAACAATCATTAGAATGAATCGGCAACCAACAGATTGGGAAAAAATTTTTGCAGTTTCCCCATCTGACAAAGGGCTGATATCCCAAATTTACAAAGAACTAAAACAGATTTACAAGAAAAAAACTAACAAGCCCATTCAAAAGTGGGCAAAGGATATGAACACACACTTTACAAAAGAAGACATACGTGAGGCCAACAAACATATGAAAAAATGCTCATCATCACTGGTCATCAGAGAAATGCAAATCAAAACTACACTGAGATACCATCTCACGCCGGTTAGAATGGCGATCATTAAAAAATCTGGAGACAACAGATGCTGGAGAGGATGTGGAGAAAGAGCAACACTTTTACACTGTTGGTGGGAGTGTAAATTAGTTCAACCATTGTGGAAGACAGTGTGGCGATTCCTCAAGGACCTAGAAATAGAAATTCCATTTGACTCAGCAATCCCATTACTGGGTATATAGCCAAAGGATTACAAATCGTTCTATTATAAGGACACGTGCACACGAATGTTCATTGCAGCACTGTTTACAATAGCAAAGACCTGGAACCAACCCAAATGCCCATCGACGATAGACTGGATAGGGAAAATGTGGCACATATATACCATGGAATATTATGCAGCCATCAAAAACGATGAGTTTTGGTCCTTTGTAGAGACATGGATGAACCTGGAAACCATCATTCTCAGCAAACTGACAGAAGAGCAGACAATCAAACACCGCATGTTCTCACTCATAGGCGGGTGTTGAACAATGAGAACACATGGACACAGGGAGGGGAGCACTACACACTGGGGTCAGTTGGGGGGAAATAGGGGAGGGACGGTGGGGGGTGGGAAGTTGGGGAGAGATAGCAAGGGGAGAAATGCCAGATGTAGGTGATGGGGAGGAAAGCAGCAAATCACACTGCCACGTGTGCTCCTATGCAACAATTTTGCATGTTCTTCACATGTACCCCAAAACCTAAAATGCAATAAAATAAATAAATGGGAAAAAAAAAAACAATACAAAAATGATAAGTGGGAAAAAGGCATAACATGAATCAAAAGTCAAACTGTCTTTGTTCGCTCTGTCATCCAACTGCCTGTTTTAGAAACATATAGGTTTCTTCTTCCTATAGACAAATTCTGCCACACACTCCACAAATGTACGGACCTGGACATCAAATTTGTTCCATAGATTGGGATACAGGTGGTATTTGGTTACATAAGTTCTTTAGTGGTGATCTGTGAGGTCCTAGTGCACCCATCCCCTGAGCAGTATACACTACACCATATTTGTAGTCTTTTATCCCTCACCCCCCTCCCACCCTTCTCCCCAAGTCCCCAAATTCCATTGTATCATTCTTATGTCTTTATATTCTCATAGCTTAGCTCCCACATATCAGTGAGAATATACAATGTTTGGTTTTCCATTCCTGAGTTACTTCACTTAGAATAGTAGTCTCTGGTTTTCGATCCAAGATGCCCATTTAGGAACAGCTCAGGATTGCAGCTCCCAGTGAAAGCGCAGAGGGTGAGTGGATGCCGCATTTTTATTGCTGACAGACTAGGAAATTCCCAGGTGGAGGAGCTCCACGGGTCGACAGCGCGGCTGTTTCGGCCAGTGAGGCTGTGCCCGCCGACGCTGCTGCTTTGCCCCGCGTGGCTGCTTTGTCGGCGCCCCAGAGCAGCAGTTCTCCCTACAAAATACACTGGTCCAGGAGCCCTTTTGGCTGGCGATTGGAGCCACGGGAAGTCGCCCATTCGTCTGATTAAAAAGGGGACCGAGCAGGGAACCAGGACAGTAGATTCCAGGGCAAAAAAAGCACCACAAATCTCAGTGCCGCTGTTTAAGCCAGCGCAGTGAGTCGCTGCAGGGGAAAAAACACAGACTCCAGTGCCTCTTCAACAGGCGACTGGAACACTAACTTAAAAAAAAAAAAAAAAAAGGCTCTGAGGCAGGGAGCCAGGCAATCAGGCTCAGCTGGTCCCACCCCCACAAAAGAACAGCAATCAGAAACTCTCTGGATTGACAGTTTCACAGCAAGCGCAGCTGAACCCGGGATGCTTCAGCTCTGTGGGGGAGGGGCACCCGCCATTACCGAGGCACCCGCCACTAGGAAGGTAGCCAATGCTGAGGCAGCCCGCCGTTGCCAAGGCAACCCCCCACTGCAGAGAGGCTCCACCTTAACAGATGCGGGCCACCATTGCCTAGGCAGTTGTAACTACACCCATATAAACAGGACTGCAGGGAAGTTCACTCGGCAGCTGGGCGGAGCCCACAGCAGCTCAGCAAAGCCTCTATAGGCAGACAGTGACTAGGCTGCCTCCTTGCTGGGCAGGGCAGCTCTGAAGGGAAAAAAAAGGAGGCAGCAGCATAACAGAAACTCATAAAGCCCTAAATCCCTGGGACAGAGCACTTCGGAACAAAAAGCGGTTTATGAGTTCTGCTGCAGCAGACCTAAACATACCTGCCCAGCAGCTCTGAATGAAAAACGGAGCTCACAGCTCAGCACTTGAGCCCCTATAAAGAAGAGACCGTCTCCTCAAGCAGCTCCCTGACCCCTGTATATCTACAGAGCCACCTCATAAAGGAGAGATCAGATTGACACTTGGCGGGTATCCTTCTGGGACAAAGATAGCAGAAGAAAACTGGTAACAACCCTTACTGTTCAGCAGCTGCTGCAGGTGATCCCCAGGCAAGCAGGGCCTGGAGTTGACCTCAGCAGACCTACAGCAGAGGGGCCAGACTGTCAGAAGGAAAACCAAGAAACAGAAATAACCTCATCATCAACAAACAGAATGTCAATCGGAAAGATTTGAGACCCAATCTGAAAGCCAGCAACTACAAAGGCGACAGGTGGATAAATCCATAAAGATGGGAAGAAACCAGCACAAAAAGGATGAAAACACCCGAAACCAGAACACCTCTCCTCCTAAAAGGGATCACAACTCCTCACCAGCAAGGGAACAAGGTTGGATGGAGAACGAGGGTGATGAAATGACAGAATCAGACTTCAGAAGGTGGGTAGTAAGAAACTTCTGTGAACTAAAAGAACATGTTCTAACCCAATGCAAAGAAACTAAGAACCTTGAAAAAAGATTTGATGAAATGCTAATGAGAATGGACAAAATAGAAAGGAATATAAATGAATTGGTGGAGCTGAAAAACACAACACGAGAACTTCGCAAAGTATGCACAAGTATCAACAGCTGAATTGACCAAGCAGAAGAAAGGATATCAGAGGTCAAAGATCAACTCAATGAAATAAAACGGAAAGGCAAGAATAGAGAAAAAAGGGTAAAAAGGAATGAACAAAGTCTCCAAGAAATGTGGGACTATGTGAAAAGACCTAATCTACATTTGATAGGCGTACCTGAATGCGACGAAGAGAATGAATCCAAGCTGGAAAATACTCTTCAGGATATTATCCAGGAAAACTTCCCCAACCTAGCAAGGCAGGCCAATATTCAAGTCCAGGAAATACAGAGAACACCACAAAGATATTCATCAAGAAGAGCAACCCCAAAGCACATAATCGTCAGATTCACCAGGGTTGAAATGAAGGAGAAAATACTAAGGGCAGCCAGAGAGAAAGGTCGGGTTACCCACAAAGTAAAGCCCATCAGACTCACAGCAGATCTCTCAGCAGAAACCCTACAAGCCAGAAGAGAGTGGGGGCCAATATTCAACATCCTTAAAGAAAAGAACTTTCAACCCAGAATTTCATATCCAGCCAAACTAAGCTTCA
>NW_022442976.1:0-2500 GCF_009761245.1 Sapajus apella
GCCAATGGGGAAGATGCTTGTGGCGGAGGGAAGGAAAGAAAAGAAAGTCCCAGCTTCCATAAATAATGCCCGAAACTGAAAATTTGAAAAGTGGCAATAAAAGCATGCTATTTTAAAATATAGAGGCAAATAGCGAAAAAGGCAGTAAAGTTTAAATCTAATAATTTCCTCTGGAAAAGGGGTAATAGGAGGAGGGGACAGGAGATTCTTATTTTGCACAAGACCACAGACCCTACAGAATTATTTAATTCTTCACATTATACACCTGCAGCTTTGGTGTTTTATTATAGAAGAATTAAACTAAAGGGGGATCAGAAGAAAAGGGGTAAGGAAGAAAAGGAAGGGAGGGAAGGTGGAAGAAGATAGACAGGGAGGCTTAGTTGAAAAAAAATCAAATTGGTTCAAATAAAAATGGAGGGCACAGAGAGCAGAACTGCAGAGCCGCCCCAACCCAGGCTTCAGAGCCTGCCTGGCGGCTCCAGGGCCCTCTCTCCTGCAGGCTGGCCACATGCACCAAAACCTGCTGATCAGCTGAGTGTGCCCATAGCCACGGTTTCCGGCAATCTGTCCTGCCCTCAGCCATGTCTGGTCCCGGCAACTCCCCACGCCGCCCCACCCCACTGTGTCCGACTCCAATCCTTGGGCACTAAATCCTCCCTGTCACCCAAAGACACTCATCTGTTCTCCAACAAGGAGCACACGGCACCTGGAAATTTCTGGAAATTCTCTCTAAATTTCATAGCACAGTTCTCCACCTTCAACCTTCCCTCCCATAGGACCAGTGGGTGGTTTTTCGGTACTTACATGTGCCTATTTTATGCAAGTTACTTCCACGAGCTTAGATTTTGCATCTTCAGATATAAACGTTTAAAAGTGAAAATAAATAAATAAAAATAAATTCTAAAACAATATATGCTAATTGCTTAGCTTGTACAGTTGAGTTACTGAACTTACCACTGACACACACTGTGGAGAAAGAATCGTCCCCTCAGCATTGAGGATAAGCTTATCCAAGCCAGCAAAAACCCACACAGCTGTGCCCACCTTGTTCTGTCACATGAAATCCCCAGAGCCGGAGTTACCTTTTACATTTCACCCAGTATTTTCGTCCTCAGCTGGATTTGCAATCATCGGTATCAGTTAGTTTAACCCTTCTGGCGGAATCCCTTTTCTACCTCTCAAGATCTAAGGTGACATTGAATCAAATGTCTTACTAAAATACGAAGACAAAAACATAGGCCCAAAGGAAATAATTCCTGATTTGCCACACTATGAGTTCCTTCATGCACCTAACGCAGAGAGCCTGCATTAGACAGGATGCTAGCTGTGGCATCTGCTGAATGACTGGGCCTTACTCTTCGTACTGTTAAACCGACTGATTACATCATATCCAGGACCCATCACATAGTAACAGGGCTTAGCAGTACTGTTATTGATAGTCAGACCTCCCTCCTGTAGTCAACCTGAGAAAAATACATTAAGTGGAGATGCAGGAAAATCCCTAAACACACCTTACATGGACTAAGAGTCCTCACAGCCTGAGCTGATGGATGAGGAAGCCTAAGAAAGTACCAGCAACTGGGGAATCCAATGAGACTCTACAAGTAAGAACTGTGCTCTCCCTGCCTTGGAAAATCAGAAGAAAATCACCTCTTCCTTTAGCTTTCTGTAGACTTGAAATAATCATCTGCGAAACTGTAATGCCAAGGTTATGCTGTAAAAAGCAGAAATTACCACCTACCCAGCAGAAAGGAGTGTGATACAACGGCACTGAAAGGAGGACCCCGAGCAACCCTCAGAGTCACCCAGAGGGATGGCCTAGGCAGGAAGGCAGGAAGCCTCTACACCCCACGCAAGCTGGTGGCCGGATGCTGGAACAGGGCTACAGAATGACCCTCCATCCCCACCTCTGACCTGCACGCAGGGGGAATACCTCCTTCTCATGTCTGACTTCCAGCCCTTACGTAAGAGAATCTAATTGGTGAGGCCAGTTTGCATCTAGAACTTCAGGCAGAAGAGTATCTTGGAAACGTAGTTTTGGGCTTTGCAGCCTCTCTAGTACAGGAAGATGCAACCGCAGGAGGAAACAGGTGCTCACCCCTCATCTACCCCAGATTAGGTAATTAATCCAATGCACCTGATTTACCACACTGGCCTACAAGCATGGCTTTCCCAACAGCCTCTACCTGTAGTCGTATTTCAGGAAGACTTCCTCACCTATGTCAACTGAGACAAGGGACTACACCCACAGCTGTAAGTGCAATAAATGCAATAGCTAAAACGAATCTGTGTTTACTTTTACACTGTTATGTGTCCACTTTAAAGTTTAAGCAGCTGAGGAACAGAGAGGTAAAATAGCATGCGCAAGGTTACAGTTCGCAAGTGGTTACAGAAACCTGGTTCCGTAATTCCTGATCCTACCCTCTAAACTACATAAATGGAAACCATATACAAGCCTGAGAGATGCAGGAGGCAGGCCTAGGGCTTTTTCCAAGGGCCG
>NW_022442977.1:0-4062 GCF_009761245.1 Sapajus apella
TGTTTTGCACTCTATTTCTCTCAGTTATTTTATCCTAGCAGCTTTTGTTTTCCAATGTCTCATAAAACTAGGATTCTATAGAACAAATTCTAAGAAATAGTGCTTTCACTAGTAAATGGAGATGCTTAATTTAGGGGGAAGAAAAAACTTGAAACAGGCAATGGAATAATGAAGACTGTAGAAGAGTAGCATGACCAGCTGAAAAAACACATTCAATTTTGTCATTTCTTTGCAGGCTTTGCCCTGCTGCTGCGTAGCAGATGTCAAAATGAGCAGTAAAACCACACTGGTATACATGGGTTCCTTAATGACAAGTTCTTGCTTCCTAAGACTAGAGCAATATAATCAAAATAGAAGTTTAAATTTTTTTTTTACTTTTAATACAAAGCAACAGTTTATTTAAGATTCCTTGCTATTCATCTGCAAACTGTACAGTATAATAACTTACCCTGAAAACCTCAATTAATTCGTGCATATTTTTAACAGCAACTTAAAGCAAGAAAAAATTCACTTGATTGTATCTGTTTATCCCATGCTGTAATGTCATAGTTGCTCATAAATAAAAGCATGATATTTTATTAATCAAACTACTCTAGAAAAATTTAAAATGCATGAAATAGAAATAAAAATTTTCAAAACAAAAGTACATGTAATTTATTAATTTAATACAATAATTTAAACACTTTCTAAACTTTCTTATTTCAAAGAGTAAAGTTATACTTATTGAGTTTCTGAGCAACTAATCTGTGGCCTTCAAATTTTATCCTATTATGTCATCTTAAACATGCACATTACAGAGTCATCCTTTTGGTGATGCCTATTAGTTCCATCTCTTTGCAGAACAATCCATTATAATGAACTCATGCTATCATTTCACCCCCAAGGACTGTCTACTTTATGAACTCTGCTTTGAAGCTAACACCTTCATTTCCTTCTTTTTTTCCCCCAAATTCAAAACTTAGTTTAAAGTAGCAAAGACATATTAAGCTATTTTCTTTTTAATATAGATTCTCATTAATATTTTCATTTTTTGAAATTAGTTACTTATCCAAAGTAACTAAAATTTTGGACAATGGCAATCTTTCAAGGGGAGAGCAAAGTGATTCCTTTTAATTCATTTTTGTTTTTCATTCCTGTCTCTTCAGAATTATGTCACAACTTTTTGTAGTTTGGTGAGCAATACTGTAGCTAACATGTGATTTAAGGTGTGTATTCTGACTTACTAATGAAAGAGTAACCTTTAAAATTACTGTTATATAACATTTAACACCCAAAATTATACTTTCCATGTTATTCTTCAATATACCACGATGAATTTTGCATTCTGAGATAGCTTCCCTTCTTTCCGTATATGTCAATTCAATTTAATCCATCAGTCATGAAATAAATTTACCCTGACTACTGACACACATTTCTCTAGGTGCAGGGATATCAGAAGTAATTAAATCTCCTAGTGCCTCTAAGGCTCTCCAGGTTATAAAAAATAGATTGATGTGTAAATAAATAATTGCAATTTTATGTAATGAGTTCTAAAACAGATATATAAATTTAATATTGGATCACAGGATTGGAAAACCCTATAGCATTTTCCTTAAGGAATAGTTATCAAGAAGAGGGCAGAGTAGACTAAAACGTGAAGAAAATTCCATGTTATTTACAATCTTCTGACTCACTTCAAGTATTCTGCAGAATCTAGACCCACCATACCACGTGTTAGTAGACATGGATGACATTCAGTAGAGAGCTTATTTATCAGAACACTTACAGATAATGAAAGAGGACCCATTAGGAGTCTAAGAGCAAACAACTTATAAAATTAGTAATGAAAAAAATGCTTTTTCCCTATAAATCTTTAAAATAAAATCTGTTTTATATTTCACATTTTAAAATGATATCTGATCTTTGACAAACCTGACAAAAACAAGCAATGGGGAAAGAATTCCCTATTTAATAAATGGTGTTGGGAAAACTGGCTAGCCATATGCAGAAAGCTGAAACTGGATCTCTTCCTTACACCTTATAGAAAAATTAACTTCATATGGATTAAAGGTTTAAACATAAGACCTAACACCATGACAACCCTGGAAGAAAACCCAGGTAATACCATTCAGGACATAGGCATGGGCAAGGACTTCGTGACTAAAACACCAAAAGCAATAGCAGTGAAAGCCAGAATAGACAAATGAGATCTGATTAAAGAGCTTCTGCGCAGCAAAACAAACTATCATTAGAATGAACTAGCAACCAACAGAATGAGAAAAAAATTCTGCAATCTAGTCATCTGACAGAGTTAATATCCAGAATCTACAATAAACTTAAATTTACAAGAAAAAAACAAGTCCATCAAAAAGTGAGTTGAGGATATGAACAGACATTTCTCAAAAGAAGACATTTATGCAGTGAACAAACATATGAAAAAATGCTCATCATTGCTGATCATTAGAGAAATGCAAATCAAAATCATGTTGAGATGCAATCAAAACCATGCCAGTTAGAATGGTGATCATTAAAAAATCAGGAGACAACAGATGCTGGAGAGGACATGGAGAAATAGGAACACTTTTACACTGTTGGCAGGAGTGTAAATTAGTTCAACCATTGTGGAAGACAGTGTGGCAATTCCTCAAGGATCTAGAATTAGACATACCATTTGACCCAGCAATCCCATCACTGGGTATATACCCAAAGGATTATAAATAACACTATTATAAAGACACAGGCATATGTACGTTTATTGTGGCACTGTTCACAATAGCAAAGATTTGAAACCAAATAAAGGATAGAAATGCTTAACAATAGAAGTATTTAATTTGATATTATAATAATAATCACAGTGATGATTCAGAAAATTAACTTTTCTTCTCTAAGTTGGAAGTGATCTAAGACTTTGGCATAATGTTTGAAAGTGATGAAGATATACAGTTGTCATTTTATTTTATTTTTAAATTATTATAACACTATATTATTATTATTATTGTACTTTAAGTTCTGGGGTACATGCGCAGAACATGCAGGCTTGTTACATAGGTATGTATGTAACAATACAATGCCCATCAATGATAGACTGGATTAAGAAAATATGGCACATACATACCACGGAACACTATGCAGCCATAAAAAAGGATGAGTTCACATCCTTTGCATGGACATGAATGAAGCTGGAAATCATTATTTGCAGCAAACTGACACAAGAACAGAAAATCAAACACCGCATGTTCTCACTCATAAATGGGTGTTGAACAATGAGAACACATGGACATAAGGACAGGAACATCACACACCAGGGCCTGGTGGGGGGTTGAGAACTAGGGGAGGAATAGGAGAGGGTGGGGGTATAGGGGAGGGATAACATTAGGAGAAATACCTAATGTAGATGACCGGGTGATGGATGCAGAAAACCACCATGTCACATGTGTACTTATGTAATAAACTTGCCTGTTCTGCACATGTAACCCAGAATTTAAAGTATCTAATAATTAAAAAATAAAATAAAATGACAGCTGTATATCTTTATCACTTTCAAACATTATGCCAATGTCTTAGATCACTCCCAACTTAGAGAAGGAAGGTTAATTTTTTGAATCATCACTGTGATTACCATTATAATATCAAATTCAGTACTTCTATCATTTAGTTATGTTTGATTGGATGATGATATAATATTTATATTATTAGAGCTTTATAAATTTGTATAAACCTTTTACATCTTTTTTATTCTAAATGGCTATGACTGTTTTTATGATAAAATACAAAATATATATTACAAAATTTAAATGGACTAAAACAAAGTATTTCTCTCTTAATACTGGTCTTAAGAAACAATACCTTTGGGGCCAATTCACAGAACAATTTTTCACTAGCTTTGGTCTTCTTTGGATGCTCTTTCTCAGTTTAGCCGTTGGTTGGTTTATTCCCACGGTCACTATTAACTCATCGTATTTACTCTGTTTACAAAACATAGCACATTTTAGAACCATCTTATTTATGGTTCTTGTTCTTGAGGGACTTGTTCAATTTTGTCCCTCATTATAATATAAGCTACCCAAGAAAAAGCCTGAATGT
>NW_022442978.1:0-4060 GCF_009761245.1 Sapajus apella
GCCAATGGGGAAGATGCTTGTGGCGGAGGGAAGGAAAGAAAAGAAAGCCCCAGCTTCCATAAATAATGCCCGAAACTGAAAATTTGAAAAGTGGCAATAAAAGCATGCTATTTTAAAATATAGAGGCAAATAGCGAAAAAGGCAGTAAAGTTTAAATCTAATAATTTCCTCTGGAAAAGGGGTAATAGGAGGAGGGGACAGGAGATTCTTATTTTGCACAAGACCACAGACCCTACAGAATTATTTAATTCTTCACATTATACACCTGCAGCTTTGGTGTTTTATTATAGAAGAATTAAACTAAAGGGGGATCAGAAGAAAAGGGGTAAGGAAGAAAAGGAAGGGAGGGAAGGTGGAAGAAGATAGACAGGGAGGCTTAGTTGAAAAAAAATCAAATTGGTTCAAATAAAAATGGAGGGCACAGAGAGCAGAACTGCAGAGCCGCCCCAACCCAGGCTTCAGAGCCTGCCTGGCGGCTCCAGGGCCCTCTCTCCTGCAGGCTGGCCACATGCACCAAAACCTGCTGATCAGCTGAGTGTGCCCATAGCCACGGTTTCCGGCAATCTGTCCTGCCCTCAGCCATGTCTGGTCCCGGCAACTCCCCACGCCGCCCCACCCCACTGTGTCCGACTCCAATCCTTGGGCACTAAATCCTCCCTGTCACCCAAAGACACTCATCTGTTCTCCAACAAGGAGCACACGGCACCTGGAAATTTCTGGAAATTCTCTCTAAATTTCATAGCACAGTTCTCCACCTTCAACCTTCCCTCCCATAGGACCAGTGGGTGGTTTTTCGGTACTTACATGTGCCTATTTTATGCAAGTTACTTCCACGAGCTTAGATTTTGCATCTTCAGATATAAACGTTTAAAAGTGAAAATAAATAAATAAAAATAAATTCTAAAACAATATATGCTAATTGCTTAGCTTGTACAGTTGAGTTACTGAACTTACCACTGACACACACTGTGGAGAAAGAATCGTCCCCTCAGCATTGAGGATAAGCTTATCCAAGCCAGCAAAAACCCACACAGCTGTGCCCACCTTGTTCTGTCACATGAAATCCCCAGAGCCGGAGTTACCTTTTACATTTCACCCAGTATTTTCGTCCTCAGCTGGATTTGCAATCATCGGTATCAGTTAGTTTAACCCTTCTGGCGGAATCCCTTTTCTACCTCTCAAGATCTAAGGTGACATTGAATCAAATGTCTTACTAAAATACGAAGACAAAAACATAGGCCCAAAGGAAATAATTCCTGATTTGCCACACTATGAGTTCCTTCATGCACCTAACGCAGAGAGCCTGCATTAGACAGGATGCTAGCTGTGGCATCTGCTGAATGACTGGGCCTTACTCTTCGTACTGTTAAACCGACTGATTACATCATATCCAGGACCCATCACATAGTAACAGGGCTTAGCAGTACTGTTATTGATAGTCAGACCTCCCTCCTGTAGTCAACCTGAGAAAAATACATTAAGTGGAGATGCAGGAAAATCCCTAAACACACCTTACATGGACTAAGAGTCCTCACAGCCTGAGCTGATGGATGAGGAAGCCTAAGAAAGTACCAGCAACTGGGGAATCCAATGAGACTCTACAAGTAAGAACTGTGCTCTCCCTGCCTTGGAAAATCAGAAGAAAATCACCTCTTCCTTTAGCTTTCTGTAGACTTGAAATAATCATCTGCGAAACTGTAATGCCAAGGTTATGCTGTAAAAAGCAGAAATTACCACCTACCCAGCAGAAAGGAGTGTGATACAACGGCACTGAAAGGAGGACCCCGAGCAACCCTCAGAGTCACCCAGAGGGATGGCCTAGGCAGGAAGGCAGGAAGCCTCTACACCCCACGCAAGCTGGTGGCCGGATGCTGGAACAGGGCTACAGAATGACCCTCCATCCCCACCTCTGACCTGCACGCAGGGGGAATACCTCCTTCTCATGTCTGACTTCCAGCCCTTACGTAAGAGAATCTAATTGGTGAGGCCAGTTTGCATCTAGAACTTCAGGCAGAAGAGTATCTTGGAAACGTAGTTTTGGGCTTTGCAGCCTCTCTAGTACAGGAAGATGCAACCGCAGGAGGAAACAGGTGCTCACCCCTCATCTACCCCAGATTAGGTAATTAATCCAATGCACCTGATTTACCACACTGGCCTACAAGCATGGCTTTCCCAACAGCCTCTACCTGTAGTCGTATTTCAGGAAGACTTCCTCACCTATGTCAACTGAGACAAGGGACTACACCCACAGCTGTAAGTGCAATAAATGCAATAGCTAAAACGAATCTGTGTTTACTTTTACACTGTTATGTGTCCACTTTAAAGTTTAAGCAGCTGAGGAACAGAGAGGTAAAATAGCATGCGCAAGGTTACAGTTCGCAAGTGGTTACAGAAACCTGGTTCCGTAATTCCTGATCCTACCCTCTAAACTACATAAATGGAAACCATATACAAGCCTGAGAGATGCAGGAGGCAGGCCTAGGGCTTTTTCCAAGGGCCGTGTGCCATCTGATTTCAACGATCTGACAGCTCACTCAGCCCAGCATCTTCATGTCCTGCCTGGGGGAACCTCGATGGAAAGACGAGTCCGGGTTTGCTGCCGCTGTCGTCGCCCTCTGCTCCATAAAGCATCAGACTGCAGAAGACGGATTGTTAAAAGAGTGAAACTGGAAGACCAGCTCCCAGGGAGCCTGTTTCACAGGATGCACGGTCATCCCCATGACCAGGAGTAATCCACCATAAATAAAGACTTGGACACTCCCACAAGGACTTGAGTTGTGCCTTTTTCTATGCCTGGCCCTTGCCAAGGTCCCATCTCAGAAATAGAGGGGTGGAGGAGATGTGAGCTGCCCATAGTAACAGGCCAGCAGGGGCTCCTGTTCCCACAGAGAAAGGAGCCCCCAGAGCCTGACTCCAAGCTGCACCAGCCTCAATCCCTCCCCATTGTTCAGCACCAACTGTGTCCCTTAGACCTCTATCCGGAAATTGTGCCTATCCAGACCATCCTGACTAGACCTGCCTGTGCCAGACCCTACCCTGACACCGTGTGTTTACTTCAATCTGTGCTCAAAGTGTTGCCCTCCCAAACCTGCCACCCCGCCCCTCAGGAACAGGATGTGGGTACCTACTGCAGAATTTCTCTTGCCTCTCAATTTTCAGTGTTCAATTCTTGCAGCTTCCATAGCTGCAAAGATGGGCGTGCAGACACTTTAGTGAGCAAAGAAATAAAGTTCCCAAGAAGAATTTGGTCTTAAAGTGTTTGAGTTAGTTTTACTCAAAAAATGTAATGTTAAAATTTCAGGAAAAAATTTTAAGACTTTTCAAAGGCTTATTGGACATCAAATAGTCCTTATATAACTGGCTACAGTATAAATTAATCAAAATTACATATCTTTAATTTCCCTTAAAATACAGTATTTCATATTTTTTGAGGGTCCATTGAACCTTTAGAGTATAGCTAGAAAAGGAGAACGAAGAAAGGAAGATTTAACGGGATATAGATTTGGGGAAGAGTGAACAGGGCATTCTAAGGGGAGAGCATAATACACGGAGAGAACAGAACACCCGAATGGCAGGAAGGGGGAAATGGAAGGAGAGCGAGCGTGGTGGCAGGAGGCGGCGGGAAGGGAACAAACAACAAAAGACACTTGCTCACCACCAGTCCCCAACACACCACACGCACACACATACACACTCCCTCACCACCAGTCCCCAACACACACACGCATGCACACACACACACACACACACACGCACACACATGCACACTCGCTCACCACCAGTCCCCAACATGCACACACGCATGCACACATACACTCACCACCAGTCCCCAACACACACATGCACATGCACACACACATACTCGCTCACCACGTCCCCAACACATGCACACGCGCACACACACTCCCTCACCACCAGTCCCCCACACACACGCGCACGCACACACTTGCGCACACCCACACATGCACACTCCCACACATACACACTCGCTCACCACCAGTCCCCAACATACACACGCACATGCACACACTCAAGCACGCACACTCGAACACACACTCAC
>NW_022442979.1:0-4059 GCF_009761245.1 Sapajus apella
AGTGTGACTTAGCCCAGGCCTCCACACTGCGACTGTGAACTGCAGAGCCTAAAATGACAATGGATGGTGATCTTTCCATTGTAAACCATCTCTGAGGAAAGTAAGGTTTTTGGTGTTTTGAATTATGCAAGGCTTTTGGATTTTTCTCCTGTGAATTGTGTAGAATTTTAAACCTAAAAGATATACCAGAGGATTTTTAGTCTAAATTCCCTCACTTCGCTGAGGGAATGAATTATTTGCTTAAATCAGTCCAGCAGAACCTGCATAGTCAAGCTAGGATTCCTGCTTTTTACTATGGTGGTTCCTGGGAGAACAGCTTTTAAAGCACCCCAATTTTAATTCATCCACAGGACATGGTTCAGACTCAGTTCTTTTCATTCTGTCTAGATAAATGAAGCAAAATTTCTCAGGGATGCTAATTATGGACAGGCTGATATACATAGGATATTGAATTTGAATTCTCTACAGCTGTGAGAGGTACAGTACCGATGCAGAGAAACCGAGTTTCAGAGATAGTTCTCTTGTTTATTCAAGCCAAGCCCTACAGTTTTAATGGACTTAGGCCATCTAACGCCAGACCCAGCTCATGTATCACTTCGTATCTCCTAGAATTTTGGCCTTTGTAAAGTGGGTCGGAGTTTTGGTACACTTTGGACAACAACTTTTAAAAATTGCCTTTGGATTAACTTTTAAAACATAAGCAGGAAGTCTCAAGTCCTATCTAGTTCTCTACTTTGCCTGTGGTTAAAACGGAGTTCACCAGAAGCAGGTGGGAAGAAGAATGTAACACTTCATCTGGGAGTTTCTCTTGGAAGTGGCTGGTTCTGAGGTGGTCTATCTCTCAAAGCACTACATTATTGGGAATTCTAAATTATGAACTGGAAATGAGATAACGGCTTGCTTTATGCTTCAATTGAGAGCAAGAGAAAATAAATGTAAATGTAATGGGCTATTATTTCTTACATTTTTGTTTGTCTTTTTGAGACAGTTTTGCCCTTGTTGCTCAGGATGGAGTGCAATGGTGAGATCACTGCTCACTGCAACCTCTGCCTCTTGGGTCCAAGTGGTTCTGCCTCAGCCTCCCAAGTAGCTGGGATTACAGGTGCCCACCACCACACCCAGCTAATTTTTTGTATTTTTAGTAGAGATGGGGTTTCATCATGTTGGCCAGGCTGGTCTTGAACCCCTAACCTCAGGTGATCCACCCACCTTGCCTTCCCAAAGTGTTGGGATTACAGGCTAGAGCCACTGTTCCCAGCCCTCCTTCCTTTTAAAAATTAATACTGTCCAAGCATCTTTGATGTAAAAATGTTCTAATTATTTAAAGATCTGAAGGAAAGAAATTCTGGGGGCTATATTTGCGATTTGCAGATTAACCACATTTCCACTGACAAAAAAATACTTTCCACTATGTATAAGGTCAACTTGATATTCATTTGGGACAACTTGTTAGACATTTTTCCAAATGTCACGACTTGTGCATTGTCAGACTCAACAACAAACAAAATCAAAAATAATTGAGAAAAAAGTAAAAACTAACAATATAGCAATGAAAAATACTAATTGAAAACAGTACAGTATAACAACTTTACACAGCATATACTTTTGGTTAGGTATGACAGTAACCTAGAGATGATTTAAAGTGTACAGGAGGATGTGCATAGGTTGTATGCAAATGCTATGCCATGTTACATCAGGAACTTGAGTGTCTCTGGAGTTGAGTATTGGGGACTCCTGAAACCAATCCTCCACAGATACTGAGGGGTTTCTATATCACCAGCAGAGAGGACGAAGAGTAAAGGTCTCAGTCTTACACAGTGTTGGGTTCAAACCCTGGCTCTGTCAATTCCTAATTGATTCCTATTCCACAAATAAAACAATATTTTCTTTACAGTGGTGATTTCCGAGGTTGCTATAAGAGTCAAGTGGAGTCTAAGTGAGAATCTGGTGTATCTTAGACTATGAAACACTATACGTTTCCTTTTCCTCTGAATTCACTGCTGCTGAGCATAAATAACATTTCCAAATTTAATTCATCCTTTCTAAATAATTGGCTTATTCACTCTTCTGATCTTCTTTGCCTTGAATTATTTTGTTGACATTAAGTCGTTAATGGATGCAGCAGTTTACCCAGTGACACCAGTACAGTGAATGCCAAGAAAGCTTCTGGTAAAATCAAGGCTTTAATTTGGGAGTGCTGTTCTAGGGAGTAGACAATGGTGGAGATCAAGCCCTGAAGGTGGTGATATAATTCTATCCATGGGTGGTTTCCTAAGCTAGCCCCCACCTTCTGACTAGGGTACATGTAGGCCAGCAGTTCTTAAACTTCAGCATATGCAAGAATCAACTAGTGGGCTCTTAGAAACACAGAGCCTGGGCCCCCAGCATTCTGATCCAGTGGGCCTGAAATGGGGCCCGTGAACCTGCATTTATAATAAGTTCCAGCTGAGGCTGACGCTGCTGGTCAGTGGCCTGCACTTGGCCTAGACAACCAAACACATTTTGGCAATGGCCTCTGGCAGGCCTCCAAGGGACAGGGAAAGCAAGGAACACGTCTCCTTAGAATCTTTGATTTACAAACCAAGCCTCCAGATATTTGAATCTGTTAACCAGGTATTTAAATCAGCACATTTATCTTAAATATGAGATAAATGCATATCAGACATTACTAGGTGTAGAATATGTAAAGAAAAACATGACAGACTAGGTCTTTCTCAAGACATTTCTAGTATAATGGAGCAGACAGACCTCAAAGAAAAAAACGTTTCAAAGAATATTTAATTTCAATTGTATTGTGACTAGAATAAGTAAAATGCAGCCTAGTCTTTCTTAGGGTCATCAGCGAAGTGACATTTCAGGCCACCTGTAACTAATGTCTGGACATATCAGTCAAGCTAGTCTCCATTTAAAGCTATCCACTGCCTCTGAAGAACATGTCCCAATGTCACTACACAGAAAACTTCTAGCATTTCTACTGCTTCCCTCTTTGTGGCTCTTGTTTCTAGGTAGATTAGACTGCTCTACTGTAACTCAAATATGCTGTGAAACTTCTCTGATACCCTGACCCAGGTCAGATCTCTATTTTCTGGGTACCAACAGCTGAAACTTACTGTAGTTTCTCTCTCAATATAGATCTATGAATACTTGTCTTATGTCCTCACTAGATTATAAGCCCTGAAGGATAGGATCAGTGTCCCACTCATGTCAATACCATGGAACTTCTAGCACAGTAATGTATGTTTCTTAAGTGTAGGCGGAATAAAACATTTTTATATGTGTAAAAAGATGATTAAATTCAAAAGGGAAGATCATTCTGATCTCCATTTTAATTGTATTCTCCCTAAAATTGTACATCTATAATTCTGATTTCTCATATATAATGCAATGCCAAATTCTGCATCATCTAAGTAATTTCAAAGAGTAGCTAATGTTAACACCTTGTATTACAGATAAGAAATTGTTTTCTAAGGAAAAAATCTTAAATCACAGGCTTACAATGCAGTTAAATACCTTTGTTCTTACTATAAATTACAAATTTTGCTAAATCCAAAAGGAGTAAGAGCTTCCTGGAGAAAGCGCTGCTTCCAATGCAGAGACAAGGAAAGGAAGAGCAGACTGAACCTGAGGCCTCTTGGGCCAGAAAAGGAAGAAAATACTAAAAACGAACGGGACGTTTGTCAAAGGCCACATAAGTGTACTTGAAGGGGCTTTTATTTGTCACATTTTGGACAATTTGGGCAGGAACATACAAATGACAGGAATGGATTATTATATATTGAATAGAAAAGAATTTTGAGTCTAGTCTACACTAGAAAGGGAACAGAGTGGAAGAGAAAGCTTTTGTTTTTTGTTTTCCAACAGAATTCCAATGTAGAAGAAGTAAAAGCAACAGAAAATCAACATGTTACAACCACCACAATAACTGGTTTAAGCAAGAGTCACCAATAAACACTAAAGGAATACGGATGATTAGGATATTTACATGGTCTGAAGGTATCACTCAGCCTATTGTTCCACAAATTATAAAGGGACAAAATTACCTTTACAAAAAACAAACCT
>NW_022442980.1:0-4057 GCF_009761245.1 Sapajus apella
TTCAAACTGTATTCTTCTTTTTCAAGACCATTTTTGCTAATATGGGATTCTTGCCTTTCCATATGAATGTTAGGATCAGTTTGTCAATTTTTGCAAATAAGGCAGCTAAGATTTTGAGAGGGACTTTGTTGAATTTACAGATCAATTTGGTGAGTATTGTCAAATTAACAATATTAAGTATTTTAATTTATGACATGACTGACTGCCTAGAAAATCACAAGCAATTTTAAAAAAGACTTCTAGAACAATAAGTGAGTTTGCAAGGTCACAGGACATACAAAAATCAGTTGTATTTCTAGATACTAGCAATAAACACATAAGCATCAAAATTCAAAATACAGTACCGTTTACAAACACTCCAAAGAAAATGAATACTTAGATGTAAATTGAAAGAAAAAGAAACAAGCACAGGAGTTGTGTGAAAGGAAAATAAATCTCAGAACCCCAAAACCACAAAGCCAAAGGGAAAGGTCAACCAGGGAACAGTGTTAGGCAAAGCTGCCTCCCATTTTCATCCTAAATAAGACAGCTACAAAGATTTTAAAAAGCGACATACCTCCCTCACCATTTTCCCACAAGGAAATTCCTTGTGGACCAAGGATAGAGGACTCAAAGTCCTCCCTTTGTTCATGGAGACAAATGCATGTCTGATGGCTTCCTCTGGCTTATTGTTTCTCTAAGCCAAACTAAGGAACAAGTGGCTGCTCCTCGACTCCACCACACTTGTGTTTTTGGTGAAAGGCTGGCTGATTAGAGACTCAAAAGAATGCAAACATTTGTCTTTTGCCTACCTCTGACCTAGAAGCCACTTTCCCAGCTTTGAGTGGTCCTGCCTTTCCAGACTGAATCCATGTACACTCTACACATATAGAATAATGTCTCATGTCTCCCCAAAATGTATAAAACCAAGCTGTGCCCCAACCACCTTGGGAACATGTCATGAGGATCTCCTGAAGCTGTGTCCTGGGTGTGTCCTTATCTTGGCAAAATAACCTTTCTTAATTGATTGCAATCAGTCTCAGATACTTTTAGGTTCACACCTGTATCCTGAAAACTACAAAGCACTGCTTTGAAGAACAAGAAGAAGAAGAAAGAGGAAGAAGAAAGAAGAAGAAGAAGAAGCAGCAGAAAGAGGAGGAGGAGGAGGAGGAGGAGGAGATAAGTAAATAAATAAAATATTAAAAAAAGAGAAACAAGACACTGCTTAAAGAAATCAAAGGAATTCTTAATAAATGAAGAGATGTGACCAACTCATAGACTGAAATACGCAAAAAAGATGTCAATTCTCTCCAAATCCTGCCAAAATCCCAGGAAGATTTTTCTGAAGACAGACAAAATTATTCTAAAATTTATACAGAAAAGCAAAGGACAAGAATAGCTTAAGATAATTTTGAAAAAGAATAAAGTGGGAGAAGTGGGAGTAATTACCCAATTTTACTGCTTGTATAGCTGTAGCAATCAAGACTGTCATTTTGTTAGGACAAACACACAGATTAATGGAACAGAGTAGAGAACTTAGACACACACATATTTGCCAAACTGGTTTTTGACAAAGGTGCAAAAGCAGTTTAATAAGGGAAAGATAGGCTTTTCAAAAATGGTGCTGGAGCAATTGGACATTCATAGAAAAATGAAAACAGACCATGCATGTAAGTACCTAAGTCTTATACATTAAGGGAAAATAATATTAAAGTGGAATGTAAATTTAAATGCTAAATGTAAAGCAATTATAAAAATGTGGAAAAATATTTCTTAAAATAAAAATTGATTAATTGGACTTAATCACAATTAAAACTTTTTGCTCTGTGAGAGACCCTGTTAAAGAGAGGAACACACAAGATTTAGAAGGTAAAAAATTTCAGTAGACACAAAAATTCCCAAAACTAAAGAGTAAAACACAAGAACAATCAAATTAGACACGAATAGACATTTTACTAAAGAGGATATACAGCTGATATTAGAAAAATAGAAATTCAAAGAGATCTATAGTAATTTAATCAATCAAATCCATAACCAAATCTCCCACTAAGAAAACCCCAGGGACATGGATGAATCAGGAAGCCATCATTCTCAACAGACTAACACAGGAACAGAAAACAAAACATCGCATGTCCTCACTCATAACTGGTAGTTAAACAATGAGAATACATGGACCCAGGGAGGGGAACATCACACACCAGGACCTGTAAGGGGGTGGGGACAAGGGGAGGGAGAGCATTAGGACAAATATCTAATGTGTGCAGGGCTTAAAACCTAGATGTTGGGTTTATAGGTTCAGCAAACCACCATGGCACTTATATACCTATGTAACAAACCTGCATGTCCCATACATGTATCCCAAAACTTAGACTAAAATAAAAGGAAAAAGGAAAAAAGAAAACACCAGGCCCTGTAAATTCAACCAAACTTTTAAGGAAGAAATCATGGCAATCATAAGCTCATCTAGAGAAAACAAATATAAAATGATTATTAAAGAGCATAAAATGGCTTCAATTCATTTTTGAGGCTAGAATTACCCTGAAACTAAAACCTGACAAAGTAACTCTCAGTCATCAGCATAGACACAAAAATCCCAATTAAAAGACCATAAACAGAATTCAGCATGACCTAATCAGGTATATGAACAGAAATGTCAGTGTATTAGTCCATTCTGACACTTCTATAAGACATATCTAAGACTGGGTAACTTATAAAGAAAAGAGGTTTAATGACTCACAGTTCTGCACAGACGGGGAGGCCTCAGGAAACTTACAATGGCAGAAAGCACCTCTTCGTAGGGTGGCAAGATAAAGAAATGAGAGCAGAGTGAAGGGGGAAGCCCCTTATAAGCCATCAGATCTCCCAAGAATTCACTCACCATTATGAGAACAGCATGGGGAAAACCACGCCCATGAGTCAATATCTTCAAGTGGTCCCACCCTTGACACATGGGGATTATTACAATTCAAGGTGAGATTTGGGTGGGTCACAGAGCCAAACCATATCAATCAGGTTGCTTTAACATCAGAAAACAATAAATATAATTAGGATAATTAGGATTTTTTCTTTAATATAAAAATATATGAGCATTTCAAGAGATACCAAAAAACTGTAAAGTTCAAGAGCCATTCACGTTAAAGATAGCTAGGCAAGCTACTAGTGCAAGAAAAGCTTTCTTTTTTTTTTTTTTTTTTTTTTTTTTTGAGAAAGAGTCTTGCTCCATGGCCAGGCTAGAGTGCAGTGGCACAATCTTGGCTCACTGCAACTTCTCATTCCCTGGTTCAAGTGATTCTCCTGCCTTGGCCTCTTGATTAGTTGGGATTACAGGCATGTGCCACCGCTTCCAGCTAATTTTTGTATTTTTAGTAGAGACAGGGTTTTACCATGTGGGCCACGATGGTCTCAATCTCCTGACCTTGTGATCCACCCACCTAAGCCTCCCAAAGTGCTGGGATTACAGGCGTGAGCTACCACACCTGGCAGGGAACTTTCTTTTAAGAGACACTAGATAGCCACAAAAAATGATAGAAAACATCTTACATGTCTCAATGCTTGAAATACTGAAAGCTTTCCTTTTCTATAAGAAGCAAGCCCATGGTCCCACTGTCGCCACTGCCAACCTACATTGACTATGAAAGCCCAGGCAGGATAGCAAGACACAGACAAGAACCAAAAGGTGTAAGCATCAAAAAAGGAAGAAATTTTCAAACATCACCTTTCACAGATGATACAATGGCATAGGTAGAAAACATGAAATAATCAAATGTAAATTATTCCTAGTAGCTAAACATTAAGATACATATAATCCCAGCACTTTGGAAGGCCAAGGCAGGCAGATCACCTGAGGTCGGGAGTTGGAGACCTGCCTGAAAACCTGGAGAAACCCCATCTCTACTAAAAATACAAAATTAGTTGGGCACTCGGGAGGCTAAAGCAGGAAAATCATTTGAATACAGGAGGCAGAGTTTGTGGTAAGCCACATTGCACTCCAGCCTGGGCAACAAAAGTGAAACTCCTTCTTAAGAAAAAAAAAAGATGTTATCTCATTCATGCAAAATCTAATGTGAGTTGGTGAAAA
>NW_022442981.1:0-4057 GCF_009761245.1 Sapajus apella
GGACCATAGTGCTATATTCTCTGCCTGAGTCGACGCAAAGTTAAACCAAATTTTGTTCCCAGAAAATAGCCAAAAATTAGTCAAACTACTTTCTGGGAGTGTTGCTGCAATGCTGACTCATCTCACCAGGTAGCAAGGGTCATTGAATGGTCAGAGGCATCTATACATGAAACTGGACAATATGTAAATTCTAAACCACACTTGCTTGAAAAAGAGTCTGCGAGCTTTGCGCAGTGGCAGTGTCGTAGCCAACGCGTTTTATCTGAGATGAGACTATTGCTCATTGAAAACTTTCCCCAATACCCCGCCGTCATGACATGGAATAGAGTCGGCATTGACAATTTTTGACAGTCTCTGGGGAGAAGGAATTTAAAAAGACGAAACCAAAATAAACAAAAAAGAATCCGTGGGCCGGGCACGGTGGCTCACGCCTGTAATCCCAGCACTCTGAAAGGCCGCGGTGAGCACTTCTCGAGGTCAGGGGGTCGGGACCATCCTGGCTAACACGGTGAAAGCCTGTCTCTACTAAAAGTACAAAGAAATTAGCTGGGCATGGTGGCACGCGCCTACAGTCTCAGCTACTCGGGAGGCTGAGGCGGCACAATCGTCTGAAGCCAGGGGGCAGAGGTTGCAGTGACCTGAGATCGTGCAACTCAACTCCAGCCTGAAAAACAGAGGGAGACTCCATCTCAAAAAAAAAGAAAAAACAAAATCCCTGATTTCAAAGGACAGGGTGGGGGAAAAACTGAAGGTCTGGAGTCCAAGGCCAGCCTGGCCAATATGGCGAAACCCCGTCTCTACTAAAAATACAAAACTGAGCTAGGTGTGGTGGTGAGCACCTGTGGTCCCAGCTACTCAGGAGGCAGAGGCAGGAGAATCCCCGGAGTCCGTGAAGTGCAGATTGCAGTAAGCCAAGACGGTGCCACTGCACTCCAGCCTGGGCGACAAAAAAAGACTCCAACCCAACAACAGCAAACAATATGTGACGCTGCGAAGAAAAATCAGACCGGCCCTGGCACTGATGGCGTGGAGAGCCGGGCTGAGCCCTGCTTCGCGGAAACACATCGGCAAGGTAAAGAGGAAATGTTTTCATCCTGGTTTCAAGGTGACTGTGCAGCTAAGCAAGCTGACTCAAAAGAGATCAAGACCGACGCTCCGAGCAGTGACACCTGGGGAACAATATCGCCAAACAAATAGGCAAGGCTCCCAGTTTCCTTAAAAAGAAATGGAAACTCCATGAACATCGTTCAGGGACAGGTGACATAATGACAGGAGATGAGAGATACCGACTCAAAGCTAGGAGACCTGACAGACACCTACTGTACACCTCCTGCACTCAGGCGACCGTGAGTTTGTCACACCGGCCTGGGGTCTGGTAACTTGATACTTGGGCCTGGGAGACAAACGCATGGCGTGAGCTGAGGAAGAGATAAAAATTCCCTGACGTCTGCGTTTAGTGTCCCATCACACATTTTTATTCAAACCGATTTGTGTGTATAGAGCCTGCCTTCAGAGTTGATCTTCCTCAGCCTAGACAGAGGTACCAAAAACAAGGAATGTAGGGGTCACCTGAAAGAACGATTAGAGCATCCTCCACTACATCTTGAGATGATGGACTCTCTACAACAGGTGCAGAATCGACGCTGTCTTCCTCAAATGGGAGGTCATTGGTGTCTCCGTGAGGCTGGCTGGAGTCAGAAGGGCCACAGCTGTTTGAACGAGTGATGACACGTTCCTCCGGTGAGTCTTCAAGGACTCTCTTGACATCATCCTTCGGCACCTCCCCGATGAGCCTGAGGGTATAGAGATGACAAAAGATTCAACAAAGGGGGATCGGACCCCGGGAACCCCTGGCCGGTTTTCACAGGAGGAATCAGAGAGGGCTCTCTGAAGGCAAATGGGAGGTTCCCTTTCAGAGGAAACAGGCAATCCTCCTCTCTGCAACAGAGCATGGCTGCCATGGGAAACCGGAGAGAAAGAGAGCAGCTGGTATTCATCACACTGGGCAGAAAGGAGCTGAGAAGAACAGAGACTCACTTATCCCTGCATAATTCAGACACGGCACTCGGCGCATACCAAGAACCACAACAGCTGCCACGCCCTGTGTCTAAGTTGGGTTGAACTGAACGTATTGTGGCCAAGGGAATGGAGGCTTTTGGCCCATGGTAGACACCAGAGAGGGTGAGATTCTAGAACTTTTCCATACTTTACCAACCACTACTTGCTCCTGATTACTCAGCGTTACCTGGGGGCACGTGACTCCTCTATTTGCTCAGCCTCTGCGACGTGAACATCTTCATCCTCATCTTGGTCATTTTCTGCAAGTACAGATGTGTTCGTTCAGATACTTCCCGTTTCACACTCTGCAAGCACCGTCAGCCCAACGTGCACAGGGACATGAACGTCTGCGTGTGGGTCCCTGTTCTACCGAAAGCTCTCATGGTTTCTCTTTAACACAACGCCCTGGCATGGTTTCCTGATCCACCAGGCAATGCGTTTCTGATCCGGAGGCTCACCGTCAAGAGGAGGCCAAATGTTGAAAAGGCCTTCTGCTCCCACATCACTGGAGGCTTGCGCAGCCTCTACCCGGACTTTGGCAGCTGTCTCCCCCATCCTGACACAGATCTGACGCCCAGGGACAGGCTTGCCTTCCTGTCACAGTTCACATTTAAAACCAGCTTCTTTCTCTTAGGGGACGACAAACAAACTTGTCCCACAATCCCCTGCACATCAGGTGACTTCACAGGCCCTCCGAGTGGCTTCTGCTGTGTTATTCAGGGACATTCTCTCCACAGGGACTGCTCCAGTCTCAACCGCTTCCTAACCCCACATGCCCACACATCAAGTGCTGTCTCCAACACCACACGGCGAGGGGCTTTATCTCATTTTGAGAAGCGGCCGTAAGTGTTCGCACGTTTGAGTGCTTCAGACACTGCAAGGTATCTGCCTTTGCAGACGGAGAGAGAGAAATTTGCCTGACTTTGCAGATGGAGAGACAGAAAGTCGGGAAGGAGAAATCAACTGCTCACAGGCAGTTACTAAAAACACTGCTGAACATACAGCCTGGGAACCTTCATTCTTAATCCAGAGCTCTTTCCACTCCAACAACCGCCCTCCCGTCACAGCTTCCTTTGCGTCCTTTACAACTGGACACATGCTGCCTCTTCTTCCAAAGACCACCTCCCAGCAGATTATGTAAGGAGCAGAGTCCTCCTGAAGCTCCCACAGCGGGTACTGTGTACTATCACTGTATTTCCCCCAGGCCCCCAGAACACAGCTTTCCCTACTGGACCTCAGCAGAAGCCTGAACTGAATGGCAGTTCACGAGCCTCAGGCATTTCGACCAACGGACTAGATGCTCCTTGTCTGCAGGATCCTCTGTGGTACAGAGAGGATTCCTGCCAACATGATTTAGCCTCTTGCTGAGAAAAACAGGTGGTTCTGCGCCTGGGTCAGGAATCAATGGCTGAGATTTTGCCCTGAGTCCCACACCCACCTTACTGCAGACGTGGAAAAGTGGCTACATACTTTGGCCTCTCTCATCCCTTTTTAGCAAAATGTTAAAATACAAATTTATCTTTGCCTAGAAGTATGGGGAAAATGAAATAAATTCTGATGAAACTGATGTTCAGCTTCTCAGACAAAACACAGAACACTCTTCGGCACTTCGGTGATGGTGAACCTATAGAACTTACCTTCCGTCTTCAGCCGGCAGCCCGGGTCGTGGGCCGCTTGACTCATAAGAAGTTTATTTTGGCTGTCTCCGTATTGCCGGTCCTCCTCGTGATCTTTTCGATCTTCTGTAAGCAAATTCAGAAAAGCAGGTCACATTAAGAAAATCACACTTCACATAGGACCAAATCAGTGTTTAGTCACAGCACAAGCACAGAATTGTTCTCAGGGCAAGAACACAAATTCTGACAGGAAGATTCTAGGGTGCCCTGGATGAAGCCTGGTCAGTGGACGAGCCTGCTTTCCAGATGCACAGGCCAAAATCTCCCCGTCCAGGTGGACCATAGTGCTATATTCTCTGCCTGAGTCGACGCAAAGTTAAACC
>NW_022442982.1:0-4057 GCF_009761245.1 Sapajus apella
TGAGGAATATCCAAACACCGCTATTTGGAGAAACGTGTTTCTAACTCACTCACTCTAAACATAGATGCAACTTCCGAAGGTGAACAAACACACAGTGGAGCAGTTTGAAAGAGACGTTTCTCGTATGATTTAGATGCAATCTTAAAACTAATTCTTAATAGTCTGTATATGGCTGGAAATATCTCTTTCCAGATTCTCCAAAGAAAGGGTTAGTGAACTGCTACATTCACACAATTGTTTAACTCTGTAAGTTTAATACACACCTTGACAATCATTCTTCTACATAGCTCCGATTTTGTTTTAGAGCCACATATTTCTCATTACACGCTATACTCCCAATAACCCAGGAATATCCAAACTCAGATTTTAGAAGAAACCTGTTTCTAACTCACTGAATCTAAACGTAGATGCAATTTCCTTAAGTGAACGAACACAGAGCAGAGCAGTTTGAAATAGACGTTTCTCCTGTTTTTAGACGCGATCTTAAAGCTAATTCTTATGGACCTGCATATGGCTGGAAATATCTCTTTCCAGATTCTCCAAGGAAAGTGTTTCTGAACTGCTATATTCACACATCTGTTTAACTCTATATGTTGAACATATACCTTGACAATCATTCTGCTACATAGCTCCGTTTTTGATTTAGAGCCAGATATTTCTCATTACACCCTATATATCATTCACTCAGGATTATCCAAACGCAGATTTTATAAGAAACGTGTTTCTACCTCGATGAATCTAAACATAGATGCAACTTCCTAAGGTGAACGAACACAGAGCAGAGCGGATTGAAAGAGACGTTTCTCCTGGGGTTTAGACGCGATCTAAAATCTAACTCTTATGAGCCTGTATATGGCTGGAAATATCTCTTTCCAGATTCTCCTAGGAAAGGGTTTGTGAACTGCTACATTTACTCATTTGTCTAACTCTGTAAGTTGAATACACACCTTGACAATCATTCTTCTACATAGCTCCGTTTTTGTTTTAGAGCCAGATATTTCTCATTACACCCTATACTCCCATTCACTCAGGAATATCGAAACTCAGCTTATTGGAGAAACGTGTTTCTAACTCGAAGAATCTACACATAGATTCAACATGTGAAGGTGAACGAACACATAAGAGAGCAGTTTGAAAGAGCCGATTCTCCTGTGGTTTAGACGTGATCTTACCGCTAATTCTTACGAGCCTGTTTATGGCTGGAAATATCTCTTTCCTGATTCGCCAATGAAAGGTTTTCTGAACTGCTAAATTCACATATCTTTTTAACTTTTTAAGGTGAATATACACCTTGACATTCATTCTGCTACATAGCTCCGTTTTTGTTGTACAGCCCGATGTTTCTCATTACACTCTATACTCCCATTCACTCAGGAATATGCAAACGCCGCTATTTGGAGAAACGTGTTTCTACCTCGCTGAATCTAAAAATAGATGCAACTTCCTAATGTGAACCAAACACAGCAGAGCAGTTTGAAAGAGACGTTTCTCCTGTGGTTTAGACGCGATCCAACGCCTAATTCTTGTGAGCCTGTTTAACGCTGGAAATATCTCTTTCCAGATTCTCCAAAGAAAGGGTTTCTGAACTGCTACAATCACACATCTGTTTAACTCTATATGTTGAATATACACCTTGACAATCATTCAGGTACATAGCTCCGTTTTTGTTTTAGAGCCAGATATGTCTCCTTACACCCAATACTGCCAATAACCCAGGAATATCCAAACGCAGCTTTTAGAAGAAACCTGTTTCTAACTCGCTGAATCTAAACATAGATGCAACTTACTAATGTGAACCAAACGCAGCAGAGCAGTTTGAAAGAGACGTTTCTCCTGTGGTTTAGACGCGATTTTACCACTAAATCTTATGAGCCTGTATATGGCTGGAATTATCTATTTCCAGATTCTCCAAAGAAACGGTTAGTGAACTGCTACATTCACACAATTGTTTAACTCTGTAAGTTTAATATACACCTTGACAATCATTCTGCTACATAGCTCCGTTTTTGTTTTAGAGCCAGATATTTCTCATTAAACCCTATACTCCCATTCACTCAGTAATATCCAAACGCCGGTATTTGGAGAAACGTGTTTCTAACTCGCTGATTCTAAACATACATGCAACTTCCGAAGTTGAACGAACACACATGAGAGAGGTTTGAAAGAGACGTTTCTAAAGTGATTTAGACGCAATCTTATAGCTAATTCTTAAGAGTCTGTAAATTGCTGCAAATATCTCTTTCCAGATTCTCCAAAGAAATGGTTAGTGAACTTCTACATTCACACAAATGTATAACTCTGTACTTTCAATGTACACGTTGAGAATCATTCTGCTACAAAGCTCCGTTTTTGTTTTAGAGCCAGGTATTTTCATTAAAACCTATACTCCCTTTCACTTAGGAATATCCAAACGCAGCATTCTGGAGAAACGTGTTTCTAACTCGCAAAATCTAAACATAGATGCAACTTCCTAAGGTGAATGAACACAAAGTGGAGCACTTTGAAAGTGACGTTTCTCGTATGATTTAGATGCGATCTCAAAGCTAATTCTTAAGACTCTGTACATGGCTGGAAATATCTCTTTCCAGATTCTCCAAGGAAAGGGTTTCTGAACTGCTACATTCACACATCTGTCTAACTCTGTAAGTTGAATTCACACCTTGACAATCATTCTTCCACATAGCTCCGTTTTGTTATACAGCCAGATATGTCTCATTACACCCTATACTCCCAATAACCCAGGAATATACAAAAGCAGGTTTTAGAAGAAACCTGTTTCTAACTCGCTGAATCTAAACAAAGATGCAACATCCTAACGTGAACCAAACACAGCAGAGCAGTTTGAAAGAGACGTTTCCTCTGTGGTTTAGACGTAATCTTACCGCTAAATCTTATGAGCCTGTATATGGCTGGAATTATCTCCTTCCAGATTCTCCAAACAAAGTGTTTCTGAACTGCTTCATTCACACATCTGTTTAGCTCTGTAAGTTGAACATACACCTTGACAATCATTCTGCTACATAGCTCCGTTTTTGTTTTAGAGCCCGATATTTCTAATTAAACCTATACTCGTATTCACTCAGGGATATCCAAACGCAGCTTTTTGTAGAAACGTGTGTCAGACTCGCAGAATGTAAACATAGATGCAGCTTCCCATGGTGAACGAGCACACAGTGGAGCAGTTTGAAAGAAACGTTTCTCGTATGATTTAGATGCGATCTTAAAGCTAATTCTAAAGAGTCTGTGTAAGGCTGGAAATATCTCTTTCCAGATTCTCCAAAGAAAGGTTTAGTGAACTGCTACATTCACACAATTGTTTATCTCTGTAAGTTTAATACACACCTTGACAATCATTCTGCTACATAGCTCCGTTGTTGTTTTAGAGCCCGATATTTCTCATGAAACCCTATACTCCCTTTCACTCAGGAATATCCAAACGCCGCTTTTTGGAGAAACGTATTTCTAACTCGCAGAATCTAAACAGAGATGCAACTTCCTAAGGTGAACGAACACACAGCGGAGCAGTATGGAAGAGACGTTTCTCGTATGATTTAGATGCGATCTTAAAGCTAATTCTTAAGAGTCTGTACATGGCTGGGAATATCTCTTTCCAGCTTCTCCAAAAAGGGTTATTCAACAGCTACATACACACAATTGTTTAACTCTGTAAGTTTAATATACACCTTGAGAATCATTCTGCTACATAGCTCCGTTTTTGTTTTATTGCCAGATATTTCTCATTAAACCCTATACACCCATTCACTCAGGAATATCCAAGCGCAGGTTTTTGGAGAAACGTGTTTCTAACTCGCAGAATCTAAACATAGATGCAACTTCCTAAGGTGAACGAACACAGCGGAGCAGTTTGAAAGAGCCGTTTGTCGTATGATTTAGATTCGATCTTAAAGCTAATTCTTAAGAGTCTGTATATTGCTGGTAATATCTCTTTCCAGATTCTCCAAAGAAAGCGTTATTCAACTGCGACATTCACACAATTGTTTAACTCTGTAAGTTTAATATACACCTTGACAATCATTCTGCTACATAGCTCCGTTTT
>NW_022442983.1:0-4056 GCF_009761245.1 Sapajus apella
GAGGAAACTGAGACAAGGAATCAGAGGTGAAGAAACTGAGGCTCAGAAAGATTGGGTGATGTTCCCCAATGGACAGGATCCATATCACTTAGCAGTCCTAAAACAGCTCAAACGCCCTTTTCTTTAAATCCCTCCCTGGCTTCAGCTTCAGGTTTTGATTTATTAATTAAGAAAATGCCAGGCACTGTGGTCTACAGCATTTTCTATTTATCCATACTGAAATCTGCAACTTAGAAATAACAAGCTTCATTTTAGCAGAGGGAAAAACCGAAAGCAGAGACATTTAGCAATTTGTTCAAGTTCGTCATTTCTTTTACCTGGATAAAATCCTGCTTTATAAAACTCACTCAGATCATCCTAGGTCTCTGTTACATCTTCCCAGGATTTTACTACTCAGGCTTTGAAGGCTCTGCCTGATGGTTTGTCCTCATCCTTGTAACTGCATAGCATCAAACATCCTTGGCTTGCTTGAGCTAAGCATGTGCTGAGGTTGCTGCTATGTGCAGGATTCTGCTTAGAGACTTCCTTTCTCCCTTAGGCTAGCCAAAATAAGAAAATCAGTTAAGTGCAGAAAATCAGTCTTATTTTTATTTTTTATTTTTTGTTTTTTTGAGATGGAGTCTCCCTCTGTCATCCAGGTTTGAGTGCAATGGCCCGATCTCAGCTCACTGTAAACTCTGCCTCCCGGGTTCAAGTGATTCTCCTGCCTCAGCCTCCTGAGTAGCTGGGATTACATGCATCAGCCATCATGCTCTGCCAATTTTCACATTTTTGTAGAGACGGGGTTTCACCATGTTGACCAGGCTGGTCTTGAACTCTTGACCTCAGGTGATCTGCCCCAAGCTCCCAAAGTGCTGGGATTAGAGGCGTGAGCCATGGTGCCCGGCCCATTATTTTTAAAAGGGAAAGAAAAGATTTACAGAGAGCAAAATTTTGGGATGCTTTCCAGTCCCATATGACGTTATTTTCCAGCATTACAAAATCAATAAAGAAGAAAGAGTCAGGGAAAGCATTGTGGAGCCATAGCTCAGGGAGAGTTTCAGTATCTGGGTAGTAGAGAAGAGTGGAGATGGCATTTCTGGTGACAGCGAAGGCCTAGGGTAAAGAGCAGGAGGATGCAGGAGGCTTCACCGGCTCGGGCAGAAGATGATAGAGGGGATGCTTTAGGAGTGGAGTGCAGGGTACACGTCATATGGGACTGGAAAGCGTCCCAGCATTTTGAAAGTCAAATTGTAAAGCCAATGTAAAATTGCTGATATACAAAGTCATTTTCTCACAAATTAAAGGGTGGCAAGACGGTACTTGGCTGTAGCCAGAGCTTTGAAGGATGGTGAACCAGGGAGAGAGAGGCTGGCTGATGTGGAATGTGGAGGTTGGGGTCAGAGGCGGCATCAAGGAAAACGTACAGCAATATCTATGCAGCTTTTTCATCTTGCCCTCGACAGCAGATGTGAATAACCCATTGTAATGGAAATGGTGGTCAAAGAGCTCCCAGCTTTCAGGAGCCTGTGGTTGCAGATCCCAGCACTACTATCCCTCACTGTCCCCTTCCTTTTCACAGGCTCACCTCCCTATTTCCACCTTGGAAATGTGCTTGCCTGTTCCACAGGGGACAGCAATCCTGAAAGGGGAAAGCCTGGCACATGTCAAAGGCTTGTACACAAAACAGGTAGAGGAGGATGGCAGTGAGTTTTTCCTAAGTGGGTCTGTTAATTGTGGATAAGGTTAGAAACAGAAAGGTTGTCTGTAAATACCCCCAGCTCTATGTTGAGAGAGCTGCCAGCGTTAAGTTTAGCCACTTCCTGACAATGTTTGCTGGATAATCCTACTGGAACCAAAACCAACACCACCCCCTATCCTCCGGTCAGTGTGGAAGCAGGATCCTGAGACAGGAGGGAGCAGTGACTGGGAAGAAAGGCGATGCCCTCTCATCATATCCGATTGTGAGAGGGAAGAGGGCTTCCTGTTCCCTAAATCTGTGGGAGGAGAGTCTAAGACAATCATTTCAAAAACTGGAGATGTTTGCATGCTGGGGAGGCCATCACTTGGTTTTCTGGCTTGAAGAAGTCCTTTGAGCTAATGGCCTTCCTGGTCAATCTTTGTTTTCTCTGAGCAGGGAAGAGAGTAGAGTGGAGCATGGGAAGTGGGGAAGCTGCCTGCATGCTTGCTGTTGTCATCACAAGGGTGTGCGCTGGTGGCTCCTGAAAGGCACCTGCTTGGGACATCTGGCAATACCTGAGGCAGAAGGGATGCCTGCTAAAAAAGGGGGTGCAACCAATAAGACACTGCATCATAAGCTCCCTTTGACTGGGGCTCTCAGGGGAGTTAGAGAGGGCAAGTGAGGGCTGAATCTTTCGTCTCTGAGACCCTTACAGGGAGCTGGTCCCCAAAGAATCCTCTGTGAGGAAGCCTCAGAGATGAGCCCATAAGGAAGCCAGCTTCTGTGTTCCTGCCACAGTCAGTCAAGGACAGCCAGTAAAGCCCAGACACCAAGAGAGGAGGGGCAGCTTCCTTAAGTGCTCAAGGAGAGTTAACGCTCCCTGGGTTCCCTTCCTCTCTTTCTTGCTCCACCTCAGAAGAGAAGTCCTAGAAGAGGGAAGGGAGGAGGTGCCTGAGACTCACCACACCTCCCTCCACCACATACTTCAAGCCAAGAAAAGCCATGGGAGAGTGGAACGGGAGAGACTGATGCTTTAGCATGCTTCTGACTACTGAACGAGAGGGATTGTTATAATATGCAATGGCTGAAAATAATGGAATCTGGCCAGGACATATTTCATGGGAACTGCCAATAGAAGATCAGTTAACTAAAAAAAATGCTATTGTTTCATGGTTTAAATCCCCAACAGGCCAGGTACGGTGACTCATGCCTGTAATCCCAGCACTTTGGGAGGCCGAGGCAGGTGGATCACCTAAGGTCAGGAGTTTGAGACCAGCCTGACCAACATGGTAAAACCCATGTCTACTGAAAATACAGAAATCAGCCCGGTGCCGTGGCTCATGCCTGTAATCCCAGCTACCCAGGAGGCTGACGTAGAATTGCTTGGACTCAGGAGGCGGAGGCTGCAGTGAGCCAAGATGGCACCATTGCACTGCAGCCTGGGCAACAAGAGCCAAACGCCATCTCAAAAAAAAAAAAAAAAAAAAACTCAAACAAATTTAGACTCCCTAGGGAGTAGGTCATATACTAGGTGCCACTTACTCTAGTTGGACATTCACCACGCGTCCCCTGGATTTTGATTCAACACTGATGCAGCTTCCTTATAGGGAGAGTGCTCAACCAGTCCCCTTGACAATAACGTTCACTTTGTCTGACTTAAAGGTGTTGACATCTGCTTTCGTGCCTGAATCTCCTTGAGTCTGTTGGTGGGTGGCTGTGTCTGAGGCCATGTTTGCAGCATTGAGTGTTTGTGTCCTGGATCTTAAAACTAAGGCTGCTCTGTCCCCAGACCCCAGCCCAAGCCAACACCCCCCTGTGGGCTCTGCATGCGTCTGAGTCACCTGCCATGAGTCACCTTTATTGTGCAGTCAGTGACCATAGTGATGAACACAGGGAAGCAAGTGGCAGAAAGGTGGAAACTGGAGGCAGAGTGGGAGGGCGTGGGTGTCTGACAGAGCCTCTCTTTTGTGGTGGGGGGGGGTGGCGGTGTGCTGGGAGCTTCCAGCCCAGCTTTTAGCAGCCGGAATTGCTTATCCTAGTGCTGCTAACCCTTGCTGTCTCCTTCCATTTCCCACCACCTTCCCCTTATTTCCACCTTGGAAATGTGCTTGCCTGTTCTGCAGGGGACAGCACATCCTGAAAGCAGAAAGCCTGGTAATGTCAAACCAAGAGACGGTCCCCTCTTTGCACTTGGTTGGATGTGGAGGGGTTCACTGGGTCTGTTTTCCTAAATGTCGGTCCATGTGTGTGTCTGTGGGGGTCCGTCTGTTGTTGGGGCTAACTGGGCCCTCACCTCCTTCCCCAGCCTGCCTTACCTGGCTGCTCTCTGTCGCTGTCAGATGCTTTCATGCAATTCCCATCTCTGTGGGCTCCATGCTTGGCCCTGGATGATGGGA
>NW_022442984.1:0-4056 GCF_009761245.1 Sapajus apella
GAGGAAACTGAGACAAGGAATCAGAGGTGAAGAAACTGAGGCTCAGAGAGATTGGGTGATGTTCCCCAGCAGACAGGATCCATATCACTTAGCAGTCCTAAAACAGCTCAAACGCCCTTTTCTTTAAATCCCTCCCTGGCTTCAGCTTCAGGTTTTGATTTATTAATTAAGAAAATGCCAGGCACTGTGGTCTACAGCATTTTCTATTTATCCATACTGAAATCTGCAACTTAGAAATAACAAGCTTCATTTTAGCAGAGGGAAAAACCGAAAGCAGAGACATTTAGCAATTTGTTCAAGTTCGTCATTTCTTTTACCTGGATAAAATCCTGCTTTATAAAACTCACTCAGATCATCCTAGGTCTCTGTTACATCTTCCCAGGATTTTACTACTCAGGCTTTGAAGGCTCTGCCTGATGGTTTGTCCTCATCCTTGTAACTGCATAGCATCAAACATCCTTGGCTTGCTTGAGCTAAGCATGTGCTGAGGTTGCTGCTATGTGCAGGATTCTGCTTAGAGACTTCCTTTCTCCCTTAGGCTAGCCAAAATAAGAAAATCAGTTAAGTGCAGAAAATCAGTCTTATTTTTATTTTTTATTTTTTGTTTTTTTGAGATGGAGTCTCCCTCTGTCATCCAGGTTTGAGTGCAATGGCCCGATCTCAGCTCACTGTAAACTCTGCCTCCCGGGTTCAAGTGATTCTCCTGCCTCAGCCTCCTGAGTAGCTGGGATTACATGCATCAGCCATCATGCTCTGCCAATTTTCACATTTTTGTAGAGACGGGGTTTCACCATGTTGACCAGGCTGGTCTTGAACTCTTGACCTCAGGTGATCTGCCCCAAGCTCCCAAAGTGCTGGGATTAGAGGCGTGAGCCATGGTGCCCGGCCCATTATTTTTAAAAGGGAAAGAAAAGATTTACAGAGAGCAAAATTTTGGGATGCTTTCCAGTCCCATATGACGTTATTTTCCAGCATTACAAAATCAATAAAGAAGAAAGAGTCAGGGAAAGCATTGTGGAGCCATAGCTCAGGGAGAGTTTCAGTATCTGGGTAGTAGAGAAGAGTGGAGATGGCATTTCTGGTGACAGCGAAGGCCTAGGGTAAAGAGCAGGAGGATGCAGGAGGCTTCACCGGCTCGGGCAGAAGATGATAGAGGGGATGCTTTAGGAGTGGAGTGCAGGGTACACGTCATATGGGACTGGAAAGCGTCCCAGCATTTTGAAAGTCAAATTGTAAAGCCAATGTAAAATTGCTGATATACAAAGTCATTTTCTCACAAATTAAAGGGTGGCAAGACGGTACTTGGCTGTAGCCAGAGCTTTGAAGGATGGTGAACCAGGGAGAGAGAGGCTGGCTGATGTGGAATGTGGAGGTTGGGGTCAGAGGCGGCATCAAGGAAAACGTACAGCAATATCTATGCAGCTTTTTCATCTTGCCCTCGACAGCAGATGTGAATAACCCATTGTAATGGAAATGGTGGTCAAAGAGCTCCCAGCTTTCAGGAGCCTGTGGTTGCAGATCCCAGCACTACTATCCCTCACTGTCCCCTTCCTTTTCACAGGCTCACCTCCCTATTTCCACCTTGGAAATGTGCTTGCCTGTTCCACAGGGGACAGCAATCCTGAAAGGGGAAAGCCTGGCACATGTCAAAGGCTTGTACACAAAACAGGTAGAGGAGGATGGCAGTGAGTTTTTCCTAAGTGGGTCTGTTAATTGTGGATAAGGTTAGAAACAGAAAGGTTGTCTGTAAATACCCCCAGCTCTATGTTGAGAGAGCTGCCAGCGTTAAGTTTAGCCACTTCCTGACAATGTTTGCTGGATAATCCTACTGGAACCAAAACCAACACCACCCCCTATCCTCCGGTCAGTGTGGAAGCAGGATCCTGAGACAGGAGGGAGCAGTGACTGGGAAGAAAGGCGATGCCCTCTCATCATATCCGATTGTGAGAGGGAAGAGGGCTTCCTGTTCCCTAAATCTGTGGGAGGAGAGTCTAAGACAATCATTTCAAAAACTGGAGATGTTTGCATGCTGGGGAGGCCATCACTTGGTTTTCTGGCTTGAAGAAGTCCTTTGAGCTAATGGCCTTCCTGGTCAATCTTTGTTTTCTCTGAGCAGGGAAGAGAGTAGAGTGGAGCATGGGAAGTGGGGAAGCTGCCTGCATGCTTGCTGTTGTCATCACAAGGGTGTGCGCTGGTGGCTCCTGAAAGGCACCTGCTTGGGACATCTGGCAATACCTGAGGCAGAAGGGATGCCTGCTAAAAAAGGGGGTGCAACCAATAAGACACTGCATCATAAGCTCCCTTTGACTGGGGCTCTCAGGGGAGTTAGAGAGGGCAAGTGAGGGCTGAATCTTTCGTCTCTGAGACCCTTACAGGGAGCTGGTCCCCAAAGAATCCTCTGTGAGGAAGCCTCAGAGATGAGCCCATAAGGAAGCCAGCTTCTGTGTTCCTGCCACAGTCAGTCAAGGACAGCCAGTAAAGCCCAGACACCAAGAGAGGAGGGGCAGCTTCCTTAAGTGCTCAAGGAGAGTTAACGCTCCCTGGGTTCCCTTCCTCTCTTTCTTGCTCCACCTCAGAAGAGAAGTCCTAGAAGAGGGAAGGGAGGAGGTGCCTGAGACTCACCACACCTCCCTCCACCACATACTTCAAGCCAAGAAAAGCCATGGGAGAGTGGAACGGGAGAGACTGATGCTTTAGCATGCTTCTGACTACTGAACGAGAGGGATTGTTATAATATGCAATGGCTGAAAATAATGGAATCTGGCCAGGACATATTTCATGGGAACTGCCAATAGAAGATCAGTTAACTAAAAAAAATGCTATTGTTTCATGGTTTAAATCCCCAACAGGCCAGGTACGGTGACTCATGCCTGTAATCCCAGCACTTTGGGAGGCCGAGGCAGGTGGATCACCTAAGGTCAGGAGTTTGAGACCAGCCTGACCAACATGGTAAAACCCATGTCTACTGAAAATACAGAAATCAGCCCGGTGCCGTGGCTCATGCCTGTAATCCCAGCTACCCAGGAGGCTGACGTAGAATTGCTTGGACTCAGGAGGCGGAGGCTGCAGTGAGCCAAGATGGCACCATTGCACTGCAGCCTGGGCAACAAGAGCCAAACGCCATCTCAAAAAAAAAAAAAAAAAAAAACTCAAACAAATTTAGACTCCCTAGGGAGTAGGTCATATACTAGGTGCCACTTACTCTAGTTGGACATTCACCACGCGTCCCCTGGATTTTGATTCAACACTGATGCAGCTTCCTTATAGGGAGAGTGCTCAACCAGTCCCCTTGACAATAACGTTCACTTTGTCTGACTTAAAGGTGTTGACATCTGCTTTCGTGCCTGAATCTCCTTGAGTCTGTTGGTGGGTGGCTGTGTCTGAGGCCATGTTTGCAGCATTGAGTGTTTGTGTCCTGGATCTTAAAACTAAGGCTGCTCTGTCCCCAGACCCCAGCCCAAGCCAACACCCCCCTGTGGGCTCTGCATGCGTCTGAGTCACCTGCCATGAGTCACCTTTATTGTGCAGTCAGTGACCATAGTGATGAACACAGGGAAGCAAGTGGCAGAAAGGTGGAAACTGGAGGCAGAGTGGGAGGGCGTGGGTGTCTGACAGAGCCTCTCTTTTGTGGTGGGGGGGGGTGGCGGTGTGCTGGGAGCTTCCAGCCCAGCTTTTAGCAGCCGGAATTGCTTATCCTAGTGCTGCTAACCCTTGCTGTCTCCTTCCATTTCCCACCACCTTCCCCTTATTTCCACCTTGGAAATGTGCTTGCCTGTTCTGCAGGGGACAGCACATCCTGAAAGCAGAAAGCCTGGTAATGTCAAACCAAGAGACGGTCCCCTCTTTGCACTTGGTTGGATGTGGAGGGGTTCACTGGGTCTGTTTTCCTAAATGTCTGTCCATGTGTGTGTCTGTGGGGGTCCGTCTGTTGTTGGGGCTAACTGAGCCCTCACCTCCTTCCCCAGCCTGCCTTACCTGGCTGCTCTCTGTCGCTGTCAGATGCTTTCACGCAATTCCCATCTCTGTGGGCTCCATGCTTGGCCCTGGATGATGGGA
>NW_022442985.1:0-4055 GCF_009761245.1 Sapajus apella
TGAGGCAGCAATTAAGAGCTTACCACCCAAAAAAAGCCCAGGTCCAGATGGGTTCACAGCTGAATTCTACCAGACATACAAAGAGGAGCTGGTACCATTTCTTCTGAAACTATTCCAAACAATACAAAAAGAGGGAATTCTTCCCAAATCATTTTATGAGACCAACATCATCCTGATTCCAAAACCCGGCAGAGACTCAACAGGAAAAGAAAACTACAGGCCAATATCTCTGATGAATATGGATGCAAAAAATCTTCAATAAAATACTGACAAGCCGATTGCAACAGCACATCAAAAAGAAACGTCTCTTTCAAAATGCTCCGCCTTGTGTTCGTTCACCTTAGGAAGTTTCATCTATGTTTAGATTCAGCGAGTTGGAAACACTCTTCTCCAAAAAGCGGCGTTTAGGTATTCCTGAGTGAATGGGAGTATTGGGTGTAAAGAGAAATATCGGGCGCTAAAACAAAAACGGAGCTATGTGGCAGAATGATTGTCAAGGTGTTTATTCAACTTAGAGGGTTAAACAGATATATGAATGTAGCAGTTCATAAAACCTTTCTTTGGAGAATCTGGAAAGAGATATTTCCAGCCATATACAGGCTAATAAGAATTAGCGGTAAGATCACGTCTAAACCACAGGAGAATCGTCTCTTTCAAACTGCTCTCTTATGTGTTCGTTCACCTTTGGAAGTTGCATCTATGTTTCGATTCCGCGAGTTAGAAACAGGTTTCTTCTAAAAGCCACGTTTGTATATTCCTGGGTTATTGGGAGTATAGGGTGTAATCAGAATTATCTGGCTCTAAAACATAAACGGAGCTATGTAGAAGAATGATTGAGAAGGTGTGTATTCAACTTACAGAGTTTGACAGATATGTGAATGTAGCAGTTCAGAAACCCTTTCTTTGGAGAATCTGGAAAGACATATTTCCAGTCATAAACAGGCTGATAAGAATTAGCGGTAAGATCGCGTCTAAACCACAGGAGAAACGTCTCTTTCAAACTGCTCTGCGGTGTGTTCGTTAACCTTAGGAAGTTGCTCTATCTTTAGATTCAGCGAGCTAGAAACACGTTTCTTCTAAAAGCTGCGTGTCGATATTCTTGAGTGAATGGGAGTATACAGTGTAATTAGAAATATCTGGCTCTAAAACAAAAACGGAGCTATGTAGCAGAATGATTGTCAAGGTGTATATTGAACTTACAGAGTTAAACAATTGTGTGAATGTAGCGGTTCACCAATCCTTTCTTTGGAGAATCTGGAAAGAGATATTTCCAGCCATATACAGGCTCCTAAGAATTAGCTTTAAGATCGCATCTAAATCACAGGAGAAACGTCTCTTTCAAACTGCTCCCCTCTGTGTTCGTTCACCTTCGGATGTTGCATCTATGTTTAGATTCAGGGAGTTAGAAACACGTTTCTCCAAATAGTGGCATTTGGATATTCCTGAGTGAATGGGAGTATAAGGTGTTATGAGAAATATCGGGCTCCAAAACAAAATGGAACTATGCAGCAGAATGATTGTCAAGGTGTATATTCAACTTAGAGAGTTAAACAGATATGTGAATGTAGCAGTTCAGAACAACTTTCCTTGAAGAATCTGGAAAGAGATAATTCCAACCATATACAGGCTCATAAGATTTAGCGGTAAGATCGCGTCTAAACCACAGGAGAAACGTCTCTTTCAAACTGCTCTGCTGTGTTTGGTTCACATAAGGAAGTTGCATCTATGTTTAGATTCAGCGAGTTAGAAACAGGTTTCTTCTAAAAGCTGCGTTTGGATATTCCTGTGTTATTTGGAGTATAGGGTGTAAAGAGAAATATATGGCTCTAAAACAAAAACGGAGCTATGTAGAAGAATGATTGTCGTGGGACGATCCAAATGGTCGTTTAGGAACAACTCTGGATTGCAGCTCCCAGTGAAAGCGGAGAGGGTGAGTAGACGCCGCGTTTTTATTGCCCACAGACTAGAAAATTTCCGGGCACAGGATCTCCACGGTCGCCAGCGCGGCTGTTTCGGCCAGCGTGGCTATGCCGGCCAGCACCGGCCAGCGCCATTGCTTTGCCCCGTGCGGCTGATTTGCCCCGCGCGGCTGCTTTGTTGGCGCCCTGGAGCCGCGGTCCTCCGTACAAAATACGCTGGTCCGGGGGCCCTTTAGGCTGGCTATTGGAGTCACGGGAATTCGCCCATATGCTGGTTCAAAAAGGGGACTCAGCAGAGAACCAGGACAGTAGATTCCAGGGCAAAAAAAAGAAAAAAAAGTGCCACAAACCTCAGTGCCGCTGTTTAAGACAGCGCTGTGAGTGGCCACAGGGGAAAACAAACAGACCCCGACGCTTATTCAACAGGCGACTGGATCACCAACTTAAAAAACGCTCTGAGGCAGGGAGTCAGGCGATCAGGCTCGGCTGGTCCCACCCCCACAAAAGAACAGCAACCAGAAACTCTGGATTGAGAGTTTCACATCAAGCGCAGCTGAATCCGGGAAGGTCTGGCTCTGTGGGGGAGGGGCGTCCGCCATTACCGAGGTAGCCCGCCGTTGCCAAGGCAACCCGCCACAGCAGAGACTGCGCCCCAACAGAGGCGGGCCACCATCGCCAAAGCAGTTCTAACTACACCTATATAAACGAGACTGCAGGGAAGTTCACTCGGCAGCTGGGCGTAGCCCACAGCAGCTCAGCAAAGCTGCTATAGGCTGACAGTGACTAGGCTGCCTCCTTGCTGGGCTGGGCAGGTCTGAAGAAAAAAAAAAAAAAAAAAAAAGAAGGCGGCAGCATAACGGAAACTCATAAATAAAGCCCTAAATCCCTGGGACAGAGCACCTGGGAACAAAAAGCAGTTTATGAGTTCTGCTGCAGCAGACCTAAAAGTACCTGCCCAGCAGCTCTGAATGAACAACAACAGAGCTGGTAGCTCACCATTTGAGCTCCTATAAAGAAGAAACCGTCTCCTCAAGCAGCTCCCTGACCCCTATATATCCAAAAAGACACCACATAAAAGAGAGATCAGATTGATACTAGGCGGGTATCCTTCTGGGACAAAGATAGCAGAAGAAGAAAACTGGTAACAACCCTTGCTGTTCAGCAGCTGCTGCAGGTGAACCCCAGGCAAGCAGGGCCTGGAGTGAACCTCAGCAGACCTAAAGCAGAGGGGCCAGACTGTCAGAAGAAAAACCAAGAAACAGAAATAACCTCATCATCAACTAACAGAACGTCAATCTGAAAGTTATGAGACCCAATCTGAAACCAGCAACTACAAAGTCGACAGGTGGATAAATCCTTAAATATGGGAAGAAACCAGCGCAAAAAGGATGAAAACACCCGAAACCAGAACACCTCTCCTCCTAAAAGGGATCACAACTCCTCACCAGCAAGGGAACAAAGTTGGATGGAGAACGAGTGTGATGAAATGACAGAATGAGAATTCAGAAGGTGGGTAGTAAGAAACTTCTGTGAACTTAAAGAACATGTTCTAACCAAATGCAAAGAAACTAAGAACCTTGAAAAAAGATTTGACGAAATGCTAACAAGAATGGACAAAATAGAAAGGAATATAAGTGAATTGATGGAGCTGAAAAAGGCAACATGAGAACTTCATGAAGCATGCACAAGTATCAACAGCCGAATGGACCAAGCAGAAGAAAGGATATCAGAGGTCGAAGATCAACTCAATGAAATAAAACGGAAAGGCAAGACTGGAGAAAAAAAGGGTAAAAAGGAATGAACAAAGTCTCCAAGAAATGTGGGACTATGTGAAAAGACCTAATCTACGTTTGATAGGCGTACCCGAATGCGACGAAGAGAATGAATCCAAGCTGGAAAATACTCTTCAGGATATTATCCAGGAAAACTTCCCCAACCTAGCAAGGCAGGCAAACATTCAAGTCCAGGAAATACAGAGAACACCACAAAGATATTCGTCAAGAAGAGCAACCCCAAGGCACATAATCGTCAGATTCACCAGGGTCGAAATGAAGGAGAAAATACTAAGGGCAGCCAGAGAGAAAGGTCGGGTTACCCATAAAGGGAAGCCCATCAGACTCACAGCAGATCTCTCAG
>NW_022442986.1:0-4055 GCF_009761245.1 Sapajus apella
GGCTACAGTAATCAAAACAGCATGGTACTGGTACCAAAACAGAGATAGAGACCAACGGAACAGAACAGAAGCCTCGGAGGCAACACATCATATCTACAACCATCTGATCTTTGACAAACCTGAAAAAAAACAAGCAATGGGGAAAGGAGTCCCTGTTTAATAAATGGTGTTGGGAAAACTGGCTAGCCAGGTACAGAAAGCAGAAACTGGACCCCTTCCTGACACCTTACACTAAAATTAACTCCAGATGGATTAAAGACTTAAACATAAGACCTAACACCATAAAAACCCTAGAAGAAAATCTAGGCAAAACCATTAAGGGCATAGGCGTAGGCAAGGACTTCATGACCAAAACACCAAAAGCATTGGCAACAAAAGCCAAAAGAGGCAAATGGGACCTAATCAAACTCCACAGCTTCTGCATGGCAAAAGAAACAGTCATTAGAGTGAATCGGCAACCAACAGAATGGGAAAAAATTTTTGCAGTCCACCCATCTGACAAAGGGCTGATATCCAGGATTTACAAAGAAATAAAACAGATCTACAAGAAAAAAACAAACAAGCCCATTCAAAAGTGGGTGAAGGATATGAACAGACACTTTACAAAAGAAGACATATGTGAGGCCAACAAACATATGAAAAAATGCTCATCATCACTGGTCATTAGAGAAATACAAATCAAAACTACATTGAGATACCATCTCACGCCAGTTAGAATGGCAATCATTAAAAAATCTGGGGACAACAGATGCTGGAGAGGATGTGGAGAAATAGGAACACTTTTACACTGCTTGTGGGAGTGTAAATTAGTTCAACCATTGTGGAAGACAGTGTGGCGATTCCTCAAGGACCTAGAAATAGAAATTCCATTTGACCCAGCAATCCCATTACTGGGTATATAGCCAAAGGATTATAAATCGTTCTACTATAAGGACACATGCACAAGAATGTTCATTGCAGCACTGTTTACAATAGCAAAGACCTGGAACCAACCCAAATGCCCATCGATGATAGACTGGAGGGAAAATGTGGCACATATGCACCATGGAATATTATGCAGCCATCAAAAATGATGAGTTTGTGTCCTTTGTAGGGACATGGATGAACTTGAAAACCATCATTCTCAGCAAACTGACACAAGAGCAGAAAATCAAACACCGCATGTTCTCACTCATAGGCAGGTGTTGAATAATGAGAACACATGGACACAGGGAGGGGAGCACTATACACTGGGGTCTGTTGGGGGGAAATGGGGGAGGGACGGGGGGGTGGGGAGGTGGGGAGAGATAGCATGGGGAGAAATGCCAGATACAGGTGAAGGGGAGGAAGGCAGCAAATCACACTGCCATGTGTGTACCTATGCAACAATCTTGCATGTTCTTCACATGTACCGCAAAACCTAAAATGCAATTAAAAAAAGAGTCAAAACCCATTGGTGTGCTGTATTCAGGAGACCCATTCATATACAAAGACACACATAGACTCAAAATAAAGGGATGGAAGAAGATCTACCAAGCAAATGGAGAGCAAAAAAAAGCAGGGGTTGCAATTTTAGTCTCGGATAAAATCGACCTTACACCAACAAAGATCAGAAGAGACAAAGAAGGACACTACATAATGGTGACAGGATCAATACAACAAGAAGAGCTAACTATCCTAAATATACAAGCACTCAATACAGGAGTGCCCAGATACATAAAGCAAGTTCTAAATGACCTACAAAGAGACTTAGGCTCCCACACAATAATAATGGGTGACTAACGCTCTACTCTCAACATTAGACAGATCAACAAGACAGAAAATCAACAAGGATATACAGGACTTGAATGCAGAACTGGAACAAGTGGACCTAAAGACATCTACAGAACTCTTCACCCACAGCCACAGAATATACATTCTTCTCACCACTACATCACATTTACTCTAAAATTGATCACATAATTGGAAGTAAATCACTTCTCAGCAAATGCAAAAACATGGAAATCACAACAAACAGTCTCTCAGACTACACTGCAATCAAATTAGATCTTAGGATTAAGAAACTAACTCAAAACTGCACAACTTCATGGAAACTGAACAACTGGCTCCTGGATGTTGACTGCATAAACAGTGAAATGAAGGCAGAAATAGCGATGTTCTTCGAAACCAACAAGAACAAGGACACAATGGAGCAGAATCTCTGGGACACATTTAAAGCACTGTCTAGAGGGAAATTTATAGCAAAAAATGCCCACATGAGAAATGAGGAAGGATCTAAAATCAACACTCTATCATCAAAATGGAAAGAGCTAGGGGAGCAAGATCAAAAAAACTCAAAAGTTAGCAGAAGACAAGAAATAACTAAGATCAGAGCCAAACTGAAGGAGATAGAGACACAATAAATCCTTCAAAAATTAATAAATCCAGGAGCTGGTTTTTTGAAAAGATCAACAAAATAGACAGACCACTGGCCAGATTAATAAAAAAGAAAAGACAGAAGAATCAAATAGATGCAATAAAAAAATGATAAAGGGGATATCACTACCAATCCCACAGAAATACAAGCCACCACCAGAGATTACTACAAACTACTCTGTGCACATAAACCAGTAAACCTGGAAGAAATAGATAAATTCATGGACACTTGCACCCTACCAAAACTGAACCAGGAAGAAGTTGAAACCCTGAAGAGACCAACAACAAGGGCTGAAGTTGAGGCAGCAATTAACAGCCTACCAACCAAAAAAAGTCCAGGTCCAGAAGGGTTCACAGCCAAATTCTACCAGATGTACAAAGAGGAGCTGGTACCAATCAATCTGAAATTATTCCAAACTATACAAAAAGAGGGAATCCTCCCCAAATCATTTTATGAGACCAACATTATCCAGATATAAAAACCTGGCAGAGATCAACAAAAAAAAGAAAACTTCAGGCTAGTCTCCATGATGAACATCGATGCAAAAATCTTCAATAAAATACTGGCAAACCGATTGCAACAGCACATCAAAATCTTATTCATCACAATCAAGTAGGCTTCATCCCAGGGATGCCAGGCTGGTTCAACATATGCAAGTCTATAAACATAATCCACCATATAAATCAAACCAAAGACAAAAACCACATGATTATCTCAATTGATGCAGAGAAGGCCTTCAACAAAATTCAGCCCTTTATACTAAAACCTCTCAATAAATTAGGTATCCATGGAACCTATCACAAAATAAAAGCTATTTGCGACAAACCCACTGCCAATATCATACTGAATGGGCAAAAACTGGAAGCATTCCCTTTGAAATCTGGCACTAGACAAGGATGCCCTCTCTCTCCACTCTTATTCAATATAGTATTGGAAGTTTTAGCCAGAGCAATCAGGCAAGAAAAATAAAGGGTATTCAGTTAGGAAGGGAGGAAGTCAAATTGTCTCTATTTGCAGACAACATGATTATACATTTAGAAGACCCCATCATTTCAGCCCAAGCTCTCCTTAAGCTGATAAGCAACTTCAGCGAAGTCTCAGCATACAAAATCAACGTGCAGAAATCACAAGTATTCCTATACACCAATAACAGGGGCAAATCAAGAGCGAACTCTCATTCACAATTGCTACAAGAAGAATAAAATACCTAGGAATACAACTAACAAAAGAGGTAAAGGACCTCTTTAAGGAGAACTACAAACCACTGCTTAAGGGAATAAGAGAAGACACAACCAGATGGAAAAACATTCCAAGCTCATAGTTAGGAAGAACCAATATTGTGAAAATGGCCATACTATCCAAAGTAATTTATAGACTTAATGCTATCCCCATCAAACTACCAATGACCCTCTTCACAGAACTGGAAAAAACCACTGTAAACTTCATGTGGAACCAAAAAGGGGCCCACATAGCCAAAACAATCCTAAGCAAAAAGAACAAAGCTGGTAGAATCATGGTGCCGGACTTCAAGCTATACTACAAGGCAACAGTAATCAAAACAGCATGGTACTGGTATCAAAACAGAGACATAAACCAATGGAACAGAACAGAGGCCTCTGGAGCAACACCACACATCTACAACCATCTGATCTTTGACAAA
>NW_022442987.1:0-4509 GCF_009761245.1 Sapajus apella
TTCTGGTTTTCTGGCTGAAGATGATTTTATTTGTGTACATCCACCAAGTATCCCTTCATCTGCGGATGGGCAGGTAAGTCTATTCTTTGCCTTGGCAATTGTGAATAGTGCTGCAGTCCACATAGGATGGCAGATGCCTCTTGCATGGACTGATTTCTTTTGCCCTGAAAGTATACTTAGTAGTACACTTGTTAGATGAAGTGGTAGGTATAGGTTAAACTTTTGGAGGAACCTTGCAGTGGTTTCTGTATTATGTATACTGATTAATGTTCTTACCAAATGAGTTCCTCTGTGGAAATTTACACCAGCACTTGTGTCTCTTTTAATGTATTTTATTGCTTTGATAACATGCACTTGAATTATAGTGAGGTGATGTGTGTTGTTTTGATTTACATCTTTCTCATGATTTGTGATGTGATCTAAGTTTTTAAAACTTGTTTTCAATGTTACGTCTTCTTTGCAGAAATGTCTATTTAGGTTCTTTGGCCCCATTTTGTTTAGTTATTAGTTTCTCTTTTGTGTTTTTGCTAGTAAGTAGTGTTTGTTGGTTAGACATTTTGAAGACAACCTTTCATCAGATGTAGGTTTGCCGAAACCTTTCTTGTAAACTTCAGGATAATGTTTTATTTTATTTATGGATTTTTTAAAAAATCTGCTTGGGCACAGACTCTAACATATGATGCAGTCCCATGTGTGTCTGTTTTCTTGTCCTTTGATGTAGGTGACTGATGAGGAAAAACAGAACCCTGACCAAACTAGTCCATCATCTTTGAGTTTTTCCCTCTGTATTTTGTATTTTGTTTTGACATACTGTGAACACAGATCCACATTGACCTAAATATACCCACACTGTATGTCTTCTCATTGGAAGAGTTTGATGCATTCGGCTTTTGTTTATGAGTCTCTAATTCATTTTGAGTTAAACCTTGGTCTTTTTACACAATGGGGGTCCTGTTTTACTTACGTAGGGTTATCCAGTTTTCAAATCCATTTACTAAACAGATTCTCCCTTCTTCGTTATGTCTTTTGGTGTTCTTTTACAAAACGTGTACACTACCTAGGATTTTGGGTTTGTGATTGAGCTCCCTGATTCTGTCTGTTGGTCTGGGTTTCTCGGTTAGTGCCAGTCATCTGTTGTTTAGATAACTGGTTTTTCAATATAATTTCAAATGGAGGACAGTGATGCATTCCATGTACTTTTTATTTTCAGGGTTGCTTTGAAATTCAGGGTGTTTCATGGTTCCATGTAAATTTTAGCGTCATTGGTATTCTTTTTTTTTTTTTTTTTTTTTTTTAAAAAAAAGATTACCCTAGAGTATAGGTATATAACTAGAAGATACAGGGGCCATTTTGATATGGGTACACCTAGCATATTGATCAAATCACAATATTTAGCATCTATGACGTCCTCTAGGTATTATTTGTCTGTGGAGATGATAGTCTCAGAATCCTTTCCAGCTATTTGGAAAATTCGCTACGATATTAACTGTGGTCACCCTGCTATAGAAGAGAAGGGCAGGACTGATCTGTTTTCTAAGTGTAACTGTACCCATTACCAATCCCTGCCTAGGCCCCCCTTCCCCACAGCCTCTGGTGACCACTGTTGAACTTTCTACCTCTGTGAGGTCAAGTGTTTCAGATTCCATGTGTATGAGATCATGCAGTATATGCCTTTTTCTGCCTGGCTTATTTCATTTAACATAATGTTCCTCAGGTTTTTCCATGTGGCTGCAATTGAAGAGATTTCGCCCATTTCTATGATTGAAGACTATTCTGCTCTGGATGTATATTGCAGTTTCCTCATCCCTTCATCAATGGATGAACAGGTAGATGCATTTCCTATCTTGGCTATCATGAGTACTGCAGTACGGAGGGCAAGGCAGGTATGTCTTCCACATAGGAATGGAATGATGGCTAGATGAAATGGCGTTTTTACTTCATTTGAGGCACTTCCAGCTGTTTTTCCTAGTGTGTGTTGACATTGACATTCCCACCAATAGTGTATGAGAAGAGTTTCCCCTTCTGAAAGTCTATACTAGTTGTTTCCTTTGAAAACTTCTATTTCTGTTTTAGGTAACATTCATTCTATGTGGATGGAAGCTGTATCTCAGTGCAGTTTTCCTTGACATTCTTGTGAGGATTAGCGCTTTTGAGAGACTTTTCTTTTCCCTGTGAGTCAGTTTCACATCTGCTTTGCAGACACGTCTGTTCAGGTCCTTTGCCCAGACTTAGCTGGGGTGTTTGTTTTTGTTTCTGTTTTTGTTTCCCCCGACATGGTAGTGTTAGTTTCCTGCACATATTTTATAACGACCCCTTTCAAAGACAGGATTTTCCCTAGTTTTCTTTCATTGTGTGAGGCACCTTCTCTTCTGTTCATTGTTTTCTCTTTTTTTTTTTTTTTTTTTTTCTTTTTTTGAGACGGAGTTTTGCTCTTGTTACCCAGGCTGGAGTGCAATGGTATGATCTCGGCTCACCGCAACCTCCGCCTCCTGGGTTCAGGCAATTCTCCTGCCTCAGCCTCCTGAGTAGCTGGGATTACAGGCAGGCACCAGCATGCCCAGCTAATTTTCTGTAGTTTTAGTAGAGACGGGGTTTCACCGTGTTGACCAGGATGGCCTCGATCTCTTGACCTCGTGATCCACCCGCCTCGGCCTCCCAAAGTGCTGGGATTACAGGCGCGAATTGTTTTCTTTTCGCAGCATAATATCCAATGTTTTCCATAGTTCCACGTGTTTACATATTAGTGGTGACTTCCGTGTGTAGTTAAAAACAGTGAAAAAGATTGCCAATCCATGGGATCATCTATGGTTTTTTCCCTTCTAATTTTTCTTTTTCTTTTTGTATTTCACATTTTGCAAATTGTGTGCATGGATTAGTCTTCTGAACTATGTGCTTACCGTTTGTTTCCTGAGGGAAGTAAATGGTATCAAGATTGAGTTTTGGCCTTCAGTGTCGTTTACCTCGATTTTTGGCCTATTTCACTGTTTTTCATGTGGTTATCCAGTTTGCTCAAAATCATTTATTATTTTCCCATTGTGTCTTTTTGTGTTGTGTTGAAAAATGCGTTCAGTGAACATTCATTGGGTTGGCATGTGGGACCCCCTCATTCTGCCATTGGGTAGCCTTTCTGTTTTTATGCCAGTGGCAGGTTGTTTGGATAAATAAAGGTTTTAGTTGCTTTATCATTATGCCCACTTAGTACCTTTAGTTTCTTGCATATGTTAGATAACAGTTCTTTTCAGATACACGATTTTCTATAATTTTATCCCAATCTGTAGGGTGCCTTTTCTTTGGATTCATTGTTTTCTCCTTGTTTATAAATTTTAAAATTGTCCCTTTGGGAGCAGATGGAGCTCTGAACAAATTGTGCCTGGAGCTTAGAGTAGATGGGGCTCTGAGCAAGATGAAGCTCAGAGTAGATGGTGCTTAGAATGAGATGGAGCACCAAGCATATGGTGCTCAGGGCAAGATGGAGTTTCAGTAATTGTAGCTCAGAACAGAAGGAGCTCGCAGAAGATGTTGCTCACAGTAAGATGGAGGTCCAAGCAGATGGTGCTCAGAGTTAGATGGACCTAAGAATGATTAGAACTCCGAGAAAGATAATGCTCTCTGCTAATAGTGCTTAGAGAGAGATAGAGCTCAGGGTGATTGCTCAGAGAGATTGAAGCTCTGAGCAGATGGTGCTCGGAGCAAGATGGAGCTGAGGGTGATTGCTCTGAGAGATTGGAGCTCTGAGCGGATGGTGCTCGGAGCAAGATGGAGCTCAGGGTGATTGCTCTGAGAGATTGGAGCTCTGAGCAGATGGTGCTTGGAGCAAGATGGAGCTCAGGGTGATTGCTCTGAGAGATTGGAGCTCTGAGCGGATGGAGCTCAGGGTGATTGCTCTGAGAGATTGAAGCTCTGAGCGGATGGAGCTCAGGGTGATTGCTCTGAGAGATTGGAGTTCTGAGCAGATGTGCTCGGAGCAACATGGAGCTCAGGGTGATTGCTCCGAGAGATTGGAGCTCTCAGCAGATGGTGCTCGGAGCAAGATAGAGCTCAGAGTGATTGCTCTGAGAGATTGGAGCTCTGATCATATGGTGCACGGGGCAAGATGGAGCTCAGGGTGATTGCTCTGAGAGATTGGAGCTCTGAGCAGATGTGCTCGGAGCAAGATGGAGCTCAGGGTTATTTCTCTGAGAGATTAGAGCTCTGAGCGGATGGTGCTCGGAGCAAGATAGAGCTCAGGGTGATTGGAGCTTTGAGCACAATGGGGCTTGGAGCAGATGCCGCTCTGAGCAACATTTAGCTTAGAAAACATGTTCCTCATAGCAAGATGGAGCTTGAGCAGATGGTGCTCAGGGTAAAACAAAGCTGGAAGTGATTGGCGCTCTCAGCAAGATGGAGCTTGGAGCAGATGGAGCTCTGAGCAAGATGGAGCTTGGAACAGATGAAGCTCTAAGCAAAATTGAGTTTGGAGCACATGTTGCTTGGTTTCAGATGGAGCTCAGAGCAAGAGGGAGCTCAGAG
>NW_022442988.1:0-1554 GCF_009761245.1 Sapajus apella
AGCCGGCGCTGCTGCTTTGCCCCATGCAGCTGCTTTGTCGGCGCCCCGGTGCAGCGGTTCTCCATACAAAATACACTGGTCCAGGTGCCCTTTTGGCTGGTGATTGGAGCCACAGGAAGTCGCCCATTCGTCTGTTTAAAAAGGGGCATGAGCAGGGAGCCAGGATAGTAGATTCCAGGGCAAAAATAGCGCCACTAATCCCAGTGCCGCTGTTTAAGTGAGTTGTCACAAGGGAAAAAACACACACCGTGGCACCTCTTCAACAGGCAACTGGAACACCAACTTAAAAAAAAAAAAAGGCTCTGAGGCAGGGAACCAGACGATCAGGCTCAGCTGGTCCCACCCCCACAAAAGAACAGCAATCAGAAACTCTCTGGATTGAGAGTTTCACAGCAAGTGCAGCTGAACCTGGGACGGTCCAGCTCTGTGGGGGAGGGGTGTCCGTCATTACTGAGGCAGCCCACCACTACGGAGGTAGTCAGCCAATGCTGAGGCAGCCCGCCATTGCCAAGGCAACCCACCATTGCTGAGGCAGCCCGCCATTGCCAAGGCAACTCGCCACTACAGAGAGGCTCTGTCTCAACAGAGGCGGGCCACCCTTGCCCAGGAAGCTCTAACTAAACCAATATAAACAGGACTGCAGGGAAGTTCACTTGGCAGCTGGGCAGAGCCTAGAGCAGCTCAGCAAAGCCTCTACAGGCAGACAGTGACTAGGCTGCCTCCTTGCTGGGCAGGGCAGCTCTGAAGGAAAAAAAAAAAGAAGGCAGCAGCATAACGGAAACTCATAAAGTCCTAAATCCCTGGGACAGGGCACCTGGGAACAAAAAGCAGTTTATGAGTTCTGCTGCTGCAGACCTAAACATACCCGCTCGGCAGCTCTGAATGAACAACGGAGCTCACAGCTCAGCATTTGAGCTGCTATAAAGAAGAAACTGTCTCCTCAAGCAGCTCCCTGACCCCTATATATCCAAAGAGCCACCTCAAAAAGGAGAGATCAGATTGACACTTGGCGGGTATCCTTCTGGGACAAAGATAGCCGAAGAAAACTGGTAACAACCCTTACTGTTCAGCAGCTGCTGCAGGTGAACCCCAGGCAAGCAGGGCCTGGAGTGGACCTAAGAAGACCTACAGCAGAGGGGCCAGACTGTCAGAAGGAAAACCAAGAAACAGAAATAGCCTCATCATCAACAAACAGAACGTCCACTCAGAGACTCAACCTGAAAGCCAGCAACTACAAAGACAACAGGTGGATAAATCCTTAAAGATGGGAAGAAACCAGCGCAAAAAGGTTGAAAACACCCGAAACCAGAACACCTCTCCTCCTAAAAGGGATCACAACTCCTCACCAGCAACGGAACAAGGTTGGATGGAGAACGAGTGTGATGAAATGACAGAATCAGACTTTAGAAGGTGAGCAGTAAGAAGCTTCTGTGAACTAAAAGAACATGTTCTAACACAATGCAAAGAAACTAAGAACCTTGAAAAAAGATTTGGCAAAATGCTAACGAGAATGGACAAAATAGAAAGGAATATAAGTGAATTGATGGAGCTGAA
>NW_022442988.1:1654-2536 GCF_009761245.1 Sapajus apella
GGAAGGCAAGAATGGAGAAAAAAGGGTAAAAAGGAATGAACAAAGTCTCCAAGAAATGTGGGACTATGTGAAAAGACCTAATCTACGTTTGATAGGCGTACCTGAATGAGATGAAGAGAATGAATCCAAGCTGGAAAATACTCTTCAGGATATTATCCAGGAAAACTTCCCCAACCTAGCAAGGCAGGCAAATATTCAAGTCCAGGAAATACAGAGAACACCACAAAGATATTCGTCGAGAAGACCAACCCCAAGGCACATAATCGTCGATTCACCAGGGTTGAAATGAAGGAAAAAATGCTAAGGGCAGCCAGAGAGAAAGGTCGAGTCACCCACAAAGGGAAGCCCATCAGACTCACAGCAGGTCTCTCAGCAGAAACCCTACAAGCAAGAAGAGAGTGGGGGCCAATATTCAACATCCTTAAAGAAAAGAACTTTCAACCCAGAATCTCCTATCCAGCCAAACTAAGCTTCATAAGTGAAGGAAAAATAAAATCCTTTGTGAACATGCAAGTACTCAGAGATTTCATCACCATCAGGCCAGCTTTACAAGAGCTCCTGAAAGAGGCTCTACACATATAAAGGAACAACCAATGCCAGCCACTCCAAAAACATGCCAAATGGTAAAGAGAATCAACACAATGAAGAATCTGCATCAACTAATGGGCAAAAGAGCCAGCTAGCACCAAAATGGCAATATCAAATTCACACATAACAATATTAACCCTAAATGTAAATGGACTAAATGCCCCAATCAAAAGACACAGACTGGCAAATTGGATAAAAAGCCAAAACCCATCGTGTGCTGTATCCAAGAAACCCATCTCACATGCAAGGATACACAAGGGTTCAAAATAAAGGGATGGAGGAAGATTTACCAAG
>NW_022442988.1:2636-4052 GCF_009761245.1 Sapajus apella
TCAACCAGACAGAAAATTAACAAGGATATCCAGGACTTGAACTCAGGCCTGTACCAAGCAAACCTAATAGACATTTACAGAACTCTCCACCCCAAATCCACAGAATATACATTCTTCTCAGCACCACATCAAACCTACTCTAAAATTGACCACATAATTGGGAGTAAATCACTCCTCAGCAAATGCAAAAGAACAGAAATCATAACAAACAGTCTCTCAGACCACAGTGCAATCAAGTTAGAACTCAGAATTCAAAAACTAAATCAGAACCGCACAGCTTCATGGAAACTGAACAACTTGCTCTTGAATGTTGACTGGATAAACAATGAAATGAAGACACAACATACCAGAATCTCTGGGACACATTTAAAGCAGTCTCTAGAGGAAAATATATAGCAATAGGTGCCCACATGAAAAGCAAGGAAAGATCTAAAATTGACACCCTATCATCAAAACTGAAAGAGCTAGAGGAGCAAGATCAAAAAAATCTCAAAGTCTAGCAGAAGACAAGAAATAGCTAAGATCAGAGCAGAACTGAAGGAGATAGAGACACAAAAAACCCTTCAAAAAATCAATAAACCCAGGAGCTGGTTTTTTGAAAAGATCAACCAAATGACAGACCACTGGCCAGATTAATAAAAAAGAAAAGAGAGAATAACCAAATTGATGCAATAAAAAACGATAAAGGGGATATCACTACAGATTCCACAGAAATTCAAACCATCATCAGAGATTATTACAAACAACTCTATGCACATAAACTAGTAAACCTGGAAGAAATGGATAAATTCCTGGACACTTGCCTCCTCCCAAGCCTAAACCAGGAAGAAGCCGAAACCCTGAATAGACCCATAACAAGGTCTGAAGTTGAGGCAGCAATTGAGAGCTTACCACCCAAAAAAAGCACAGGTCCAGAGGGGTTCACAGCCAAATTCTACCAGACATACAAAGAGGAGCTGGTACTATTCCTTCTGAAACTATTCCAAACAATACAAAAAGAGGGAATTCTTCCCAAATCATTTTATGAGACCAACATCATCCTGATTCCAAAACCCGGCAGAGACTCAACAAGAAAAGAAAACTTCAGGCCAATATCCATGATGAACATAGAGGCAAAAATCTTCAATAAAATACTGACAAGCCGATTGCAACAGCACATCAAAAAGCTTATCCACCATGATCAAGTAGGCTTCATCCCGGGGATGCAAGGCTGGTTCAACATACGCAAGTCTATAAACGTAATTCACCACATAAACAGAACCAAAGACAAAAACCACATGATTATCTCAATTGATGCAGAGAAGGCCTTTGACAAAATTCAACAGCTCTTTATGCTAAAAACCCTCAATAAGCTAGGTATTAATGGAACGTATCTCAAAATAATAAAAGCTATTTACGACAAACCAACAGCCAATG
>NW_022442989.1:0-4051 GCF_009761245.1 Sapajus apella
CAGTCAGATTTCAGCAGCACTCCCAAGTCAAGGACAAAAGTAAGATCAATATCGCCAGGCAATTCATAGCCCAGTTCGGTCCACACTTCTCAGTACTTACTGCTACTGGATGCTCAGCTGAAGCTGTAATGCTGGGAACTGAAGGGACTTCAGGCTCTTGGAGAACAGTTTACTTTTTCAGAAAAATAAATGAGGCAGTACAGACAGAACACACAAATAGGAGGTGAAGCAAAGAGAGAGTTGTAGGAAAAGCTAAATGTTCTTGAAATAACTATTCAAAATGGGTACATTTACCTTGCCTTCATCCATCACCCTGGTAGGGGAAGAGCCTCTTGAGCTGTTGTTCATCATGGCAGCTGTACCAGATCCTGGATCTGTTAAAGACCAGATAGCTTGACATAGGCTTATTCTGACATGTGTACTCTATGAGGAAGATTGAAAAAAAAAAATCCTCTCCCCACTTGCTGCAAGGTTTTAGACTCTTTAGACGCTCTGGATCCCTTACCAGAAGGAGAGTGTTTCCCAGATGCCTTAGCTGCCCATTGAGGATGAGACAGAGGCCCGTCCACAGATCCTTGTGAAAGAAATAACAGAGCCCTTGTAAGTATTTTTCAGAAGAAATAACAAATTGTAGACCAGATAGGGTTCAAGTCTATCTGGAAAGCAACATGAAAAACGGGTCTCCCGATACTCATGAAGACAAATCATTTATTATTTATTCACGGACATAAAGAATTAAAATAAGAAATGCCGGGCGCAGTGACTCACGCCTATAATCCCAGCACTTTGGGAGGCCGAGGTGGGTGGATCACGAGGTCAAGATATTGAGACCATCCTGGTCAACATGGTGAAACCCCATCTCTACTGAAAATACAAAAAATTAGCTGGGCATGGTGGCACGTGCCGGTAATCCCAGCTACTCAGGAGGCTGAGGCAGGAGAATTGCCTGAACCCGGGAGGCGGAGGTTGTGGTGAGCTGAGATAGTGCCATTGCACTCCAGCCTGGCTAACAAGAGTGAACTCCATCTCAAAAAAAAAAAAAAAAAAAAGAAATGCCTTGCACTGAAAGATAAATAAACTCTGCTCATTAATGGCTCTGATCTACATTTCAAGCTACAGACTTCTATATACATTATTCTACATTGTGATTTTTACTCAGTGTATATGTAGTCCTACTTCCATATCTTACTATTATAGACATATTTAGGATTCAAATTGACCCAACAGCATTTCATACTATAGTAATGAGAAGTAGAAACATGTATGTCTCATAAACTATAAAGTTATTAAGGCAAACACAGTTGATTCTTGAACAATGCAGGGATTAGGTGTGCTGATCCCCAGTGCTGTCAAAACCCATGAGTAACTTTTGACTCCCAAAAGCCTACCTAATAGTCAATAGCCTACTATTGACCAGAAGCCTTAGCAATGACATAAACAGTTGATTAACACATATTCTATATATATGTGTGTGTATATATATACATATACATTTATATATATATATACAGTTTACTGTACTCTTGCCTTAATAGAGTAAGCTAAAGGAAATATTGCTGAAATTTTAAGAGGAAATGTATGTACAATAGTGGACTGTATTTGTCTATACTGTAAGTGTACAGGATCTGTTTACAAGATGAATCATCTGACAGAAATGACAGATAACTGCTGCTGCACACTCCATTCTATGGTGTATATCAAAGCAATTCAAATTTTCTAGTAATATCATGACTTTGCTTCTTGAGAATACGTTCAGCATCACAAGTGTCATTTTATATGGGTCAAATGGTGTTATTCAAGGTTTATGGTATTCCACTAAACATAAAAAGTACACAAGAACTGTGAGAGATTATGTTTACATAAAGGTGACATCACACGGTGTTTAAAGCGAATACTCGCCACACTTGAGCTCACAGCCATAGCAACAGGAGGAGGCTATGAAATTATTGCAGTAGTACAGTGTGTACTACAGCCAACTTTATGCATTTATGATTTAATCCTGTGCCTTTACATGTGTTTACTTCTCCCAATTGTGAATGGTGTCATGTACATCTGTATTTGTGTGTGCAACATTTGATAAACCTTTGAAAACAGATATTTGTACATTTTCCAATAGTATGTGATAAAATAGACTAGTATCTACATGTATTTTATGCATTCATGACATACCTAAATTTTTTAAAGTATTTCTAAGCTGCATGGTTCATCTGCAAGTTCTTTCAAATTACTGCAAAGTTACAAAACATTTCCCAAGGTATTTATTTGTAAAAACTCTGCATATAAACGGACCTGCACAAATGAAACCTGTGTTGTTCAAGGGTCAGCTCTATTTGGAAGAGGAATCCCACAGGACTTTCATTTAAAGATAAAGGCTTACAATTCATAATAAAAAAATTGAAAAGAAACAATACAAGGATGTCAAGGGAAATAATAAATGCTTTCTGTTCTAAAACAAACCTTGCAGTTGAATGCTTATCCACCAAGACAAATTAAGACATTTTCTTTTCTATACTGCAAAGACCCAAATTCTAAAGTGTTGTTTGCATTAGAATCCTCAAATACAAGGGAAAAAGCCACCTGAAACTGTATTGCAAGGAAACATGTGAATACACCAAATTCACTTCTCGGCATATCTCTTCGACTGAGAGTAGCAGAGGGAGGTCTCACAGGTGGCTCCACTGTCAGTGGAGGGAAGCATTCCCCACCACACACAGGGGATGGGCCAAAAGAGCCATTCTGGCTCAGAGTACCCAAAGATGACCTAGTACACAGCCAGATATGCTAAAAAAAACATGTGCTGAAGATTTCTGGCTTTCTGTAAATAGCCCCTTTCCTTTTTCTGTTAGAGACAATTATTGCCCATCTAATCACAGGACACTATGAAGCACCCTTTGTGTCTCAAGAAAATTGGGGAGAAGTTACAATGTACTCAGTCAGCTTCATCACTGCATTGCAAAGCCCTGCAATTGCAGTCGTTTCAGCAAGGGATAGAGAGAGAAGATAGCTATGCTTTACAAGTTAATCACTACTGTTCTGATCATCTTACCAAAGGGTGGAGGAATTGGCCGAGGCCCGAAAGGTCCACAGAGCTGAGGCGGTGGTCCATATGGAATGGGTGGTGGTACAGTGCCTCCCATGGGGGTGCTCATAAGAGTGACTCCTGGGAAAGCAGAGGATCCTTTTGGAGTCATATTAACCTGCAGAGTAGAAGCAATTGAAGTTTTCAAATACTCTGGTATGACAGACAAAAGTACCAACACCAGTAAAGACTAAAGACCAATGAAGCAGATGTCAGGCACTTGTCCAAAGAGTAGAAGAATTAGCTCAAGCACTACAGCTCTCATTTGTTCCCACTGACAGCTTAGAAATGTTATATGTATGTCACAGGAGCGAACATTTTTGCCATAATCGTTGTTATTGCTTGTATCTGAACATGGAAGTGAAAGCATAGGTCATAAAGGGAAGTCATTACTGACTAATACTATTTGTAAGGCAGTCACACCCTCTGCACATCCCTCCCATCAGAATAATTTCCATATTTAGAATGCAGAGAATGAAAGGGAATGAAAAACCCATTCTCTACCATGTAATAGCAATTATTCAGATTACCTTCAACAGGCCTTACATATGTTAACTCAAATTCTCCTGTCTCTAAATCTCTAATAGGAAAATCTTGTTCTAAATATGCAGGAACACAGGCAAAGAGAGTATTAGATAATTTGCAGACATCACAAGGCTTGTAAGAAGCTGGGCTGAAATTCAATGCCAGGTTTGACTCCAAGGCCATGTTCTTTCCACCTCTGCTTTTCCTCTCTAACAGAGTAGTCTCTACTCTCTTTGAAGTCTTCTACTTGAAAGGGCTCTTGGGTCTTATCCAAGTTGCCCTTGGATAAAAAGATTCATCAAGAGTTGTGTATTTCTCGAGTCATGTGCTGGAACTCCAAAGTATGTTCCAAGAGAGGCAATGTTATATACACCCTACACAGGCACACTCTATTTACCTTCATTCACTAGTAATACTGTCTACTATGAGACACTGCCTAATCATTTC
>NW_022442990.1:0-4050 GCF_009761245.1 Sapajus apella
TTGACCAGGATGGTCTCGATCTCTTGACCTCGTGATCCACCCGCCTCAGCCTCCCAAAGTGCTGGGATTACAGGCGTGAGCCACCGTGCCCGGCCACAAGGGGTATTTCTTTATGGTTTTAATTATGACTAATGATGTTAAGAAGCATCTACTGTGCAGATTTTTTCTTCCATTCTGTGGGTAACTGGAACATAATAAGAGTTTGTGTGTGGTCTCTGCCCCAGTGTCCTGAGGCAGAGCGCTAAGCCTTTGGAATGTATGAAATGATGTGTCTTTGTGTGCTAATGAGATGACTGATGGCTGGGGGCACCTGGACAGCCTCAGTGGGGCTGGTTGCCAAAGAAACCAACCTTGCCATTAGAGGATTTGAAATTTCAGCCTCCCTCCTGTCTCTGTGAAAGTTAGAGGTGCTGATGGTTGAGCTGAATACCTAAAGGTGCTGTTGGGAACATGCTAACACAGTGGTCCGCAAGCTTTTTGACACCAGGGACTGGTTTTCTGGAAGACAGTTTTTATATGGCCTGGGGTGGGGTGCATGGATTTGGGATGATTCAAACACATTACGTTTATTATTATTACACTGTAATGTGTAACGAAATAATGATTTCAGATTGTCTTCCTGCAACTAGACAGTCCCATTTGGGGGTGATGGAAGACAGTGACAGATCATCAGACATTAGATTCTCATAAGGAGCATGCAGCCCAGATCCCTCGCATGTGCAGTTCACAATAGGTTTCATGCTTCTATGGAAATCTAATGCTGCTGCTGATCTGACAGGAGGCGGAGTTCAAGCGGTGATGCATGTGACGGGGAGTGGCTATAAACACAGATGACACAATGATTGCCTGTCCTCCTCTCACCTCCTGCTGTATGGTCCAGTTCCCAAGAGGCTGCAGACTGGTACCAGTCTGTGAGCTGGGGGTTGGGGACTCCTTCTCTAACAGACCAGGTCCTTGTCCTCATGCAGAAAGCCCAGATGATAACATGACAACATTTTGGTCAAGCTATAAAAAAGCATCATTGCAAGCTGGGCACGGTGACTCATGCCTGTAATCCCAGCACTATGGGAGGCCGAGGTGGGTGGATCTTGAGGTCAGGAGTTCGAGACCAGCCTGGCCAACATGGTGAAACCCTGTCTCTACTAAAATACAAGTATTAGCCAGGTGTGATAGTGTGTGCTATAATCCCAGCTACTCAGGAGGCTGAGGCAGGAGAATCACTTGAACCCAGGAGTCGGAGGTTGCAGTAAGCCAAGACCATGACACTGCACTCCAGCCTGTGCTACAGAGTGAGATTCCATCTCAGAAAAAAAAAAAGAAAGGAAAAAAGAAAATAGCATAATTGCAGATATTATTGCATGATGAGACTTTCCAAACTCAAGTTACCTGGGTTTGCCCCTCCACCCCAACATTTTGTCACCTCACAGACCAAGCCACCCTCCCCCTTGTTGTACTGAAGAATGTGGGCAAACTGTGTACCTGAAAAACACTCACCTCATGGTAAAAAGCCTAGCCTATAGCATTGGACTGCCCAGCTCCAAATCCCAGCCCCAGCACTGACTAGCTTGTTGATCCTGACAAGTAGATCATCTCTCTCAGCCTCCTTGTTTCCATCTGCAAAATGGGCATATCAATCATCACAGCAGCTGATTGTGAGAGTGGATTTAATGGATCTGGGCTGAGCCATGAGAGCTTTGATTTTAGAAAATCTTTCAGGAGATTCTAACTATGTGTTAAGGATCAAGAACCACTAATCTAATTACACTTGCCACAGTGAAATATTTATTACTGATTATAATGGTTATAATAATTATTATAGTTATATAATTAAAAGTAAATATGTAATATATATTCTAATAAGTATTTGCTATTGTTTGAGATGGAGTCTCGCTTTGTCTTCCAGGCTGGAGTGCAGTGAGTGGCACAATCTCGGTTCACTGCAACTTCCCAGATTCAAGCAATTCTCCTGTCTTGGCCTCTTGAGTAGCTGTGATTACAGGCGCCCGCCACCACACCTGGCTAATTTTCATACTTTTTGATAGAGATGGGGTTTTGCCATGTTGGCCAGACTGGTCTGAAACTCTTGCCCTAAGGGATCCACCCACCTCAGCTTCCCAAATTGCTGGGATTACAGGCGTGAGACACAGCGCCTGGCCACAGTGAAATTAGTAACACCCCCTCCACTCTCCAGGAAGACTGGGCTTAGATGATAATTTATATCAGAAATTCATTAACTTTTTCATAAATGACCAGATTGTGCATATTTTAGGCTAGTGGGCCAGACAGTTTCTGTCACAACTGCTCAAAACATGAAATAAAGAAATTAATGGATTTGGCTGTGTTCCAATAAAACTTTATTGATAATAGGCAGTAGGCAGGATTTGGTCTCTGGGCCATGGTTTGCCTTCCCCTGGATTGTTAGCCATGGGACATGGAAAGAACAAGACCCCTGCAGGGTCACACAGAAGCCAGCGAGTAGCAGGATGGTTTGTTCAGTGGGAGAGATTTCCTGCTGTAGCTTCTGCCCCTGGCCTCTCCAGTGCAGAGGCTGGCCAGGTGAGGGGGCTCCTGTAACTGGCCTCTTGTGCCCTCCAGCTGCCAGGTAGGATTGCATCACGATACACAGTTCCACCTTCGCCTGGTTCCAGGAAAGCCCTCCCTGCCTCCACAGGTACAGAATGACACCCATGGAAACCAGCCTCATGTTTTTAGGGAGAAGCTGCATGGGGCTCTTGCCACCTTCCACCTGAGGGGTGATGCAGGTTTCCAGCTTGGGATGGGAGGGTGGGTTAGGTTGGGCTGGGGCTCTGCCAGGAAGATTCCCAGGATGCTCCTGTACCTCCTGCAGGTGGGGACCTGTACAGCATAGACCTGCACCTCCTACAGATGGGGATAATGGCTTCTGAGTGTCCCACATCAGGGGGAGACACCCTTCTGCTCCCAGGCTGGTCAAGATGTTGCCAAGGTGAGGCTGGCTGAGGAGCTCCATGGTTCAGCCTCATCAGATTTGCTCACTTCTGTGCCACATACATCAGTCCCAGATCATTATCATCTGTAGCCCCCAACTCATGGCTTGGTCTTTGTGGCCAAACATCTCAGCCAGCCCTGAAACTCCACAAGAAGGGAGAGAATATGTCCTGGGCAGTATTTGTATTGGTTGTCATTCACTCACTTCATTGATGCAGCACTAGCTGTGGGCCATGCTCTGTTCTAGGTACTGGGGATTGGGTGAAAGAAACAGACAAGGGCCCAGCTCTCTTGGGGTGACATACGGATAGAGGTGAGGCCCAAAAAGGAATCCAGGGCAGGGGGACAGAGCACGATGGCATGCCTAGTGAGGGAAGGCTTGGCATTCAAACCGAGGTCATAAGGAAAGACAGTGAGCTGTGCAGGTTGTCTGGGAGAAGAGGGTTTTTTTTTTTTTTTTTTTTTTTTTGAAACAGTCTTGCTCTGTCACCCAGGCTGGGGTGAAATGGCATGATCTCAGCTCACTGCAACTTCCACCTCCTGGGTTCAAGCTATTCTCTTGCCTCAGACTCCCAAGTAGCTGGGATTACAGGCACACATCAGCACACCCAGCTCACTTTTGTATTTTTAGTAGAGATGGGGTTTCACTATGTTTGCCATGCTGGTCTCCAACTCCCAATCTCAAATGATCCACCTGCCTCATCTCCCAAAGTGCTGGGATTACAAGCATGAGCCACCATGCCTGGTGTGGGAGAAGAGCCTTCTAGGCAGTAGGAATGGCATATGCAAAGGTCCTGGGTCAGGAGTATGTCTGGACTTGGGTTTTCCAACCTCAGCATGGTTGATATTTTGGGCTGAAACTTCATTGTTTGGTTCTGTCCTGTGCATTGTGGTATGTTTTTTTTTTGTTTTTGTTTTTTTTTTTTTAGGACGGAGTTTCACTCATGTTACCCAGGCTGGAGCGCAATGGCGCGATCTCGGCTCACCGCAGCCTCCGCTTCCTGGGTTCAGGCAATTCTCCTGCCTCAGCCCCCTCAGTAGCTGGGATTACAGGCACGCACCACCATGCCCAGCTAATTTTTT
>NW_022442991.1:0-3455 GCF_009761245.1 Sapajus apella
TGAGAAACGTGTTTCTAACTCGCAGAATCTAAACATAGATGCAACTTCCGAATGTGAGCGAACACACAGTGGAGCAGTTTGAAAGAGACGTTTCTCGTATGATTTAGATGTCATCTTAAAGGAATTCTTAAGAGTCTGTATATGGCTGAAAATATCTCTTTCAATATTCTCCAAAAAAAGGGTAAGTGAACTGCAACATTCACACAATTGTTTAACTCTGTAAGTTTAATATACACCTTGACAATCATTCTGCTACATAGTTCCATTTTTGTTTTAGAGCCAGATATTTCTCATTAAACCCTATACTCCCATTCACTCAGGAATATCCAAACGCAGATTTTTGGAGAAACGTGTTTCTTACTCGCAGAATCTAAACATAGATGCGTCTTCTGAAGGTCAACGAACACAGAGTAGAGCAGTTTGAAAGAGACGTTTCTTTTATGATTCAGATGCGATCATAAAGCTAATTCCTAACAGTCTGTGTATGGATGGAAATATCTCTTTCCAGATTCTCCAAAGAAATGGTTAGACAACTGCTACATTCACACAATTGTTTAACTCTGTAAGTTTAATATACACCTTAACAATCATTCTGCTACATAGTTCCGTTTTTGTTTTAGAGCCAGATATTTTTCATTAAACCCTATACTCCCATTCACTCAGGAATATCCAAACGCAGATTTTTGGAGAAACGTGTTTCTTACTAGCAGAATCTAAACATAGATGCGTCTTCTGAAGGTCAACGAACACAGAGTAGAGCAGTTTGAAAGAGACGTTTCTCGTATGATTCAGATGCGATCATAAAGTTAATTCTTCAGAGTCTGTATATGGCTGGAAATATCTCTTTCCAGATTCTCAAAAGAAATGGTTAGTCAACTGCTACATTCACACAATTTTTTAACTCTGTAAGTTTAATATACACCTTGATAATCATTCTGCTACACAGTTCCGTTTTTGTTTTAGAGGAAGATATTTCTCATCAAACCCTATACTCCCATTCACTCAGGAATATCCAAACGCAGCTTTTTGGAGAAACGTTTTTCTAACTGGCACAATCTAAAAATAGATGCAACTTCCGAAGGTGAGTGAACACACAGTGGAGCAGTTTGAAAGAGACGTTTGTCGTATGATTTAGATGCGATCTTAAAGCTAATTCTTAAGAGTCTGAATATGGGTGGAAATATCTCTTTCAATATTCTCCAAAGAAAGGGTTAGTGAACTGCTACATTCACACAATTGTTTAACTCTGTAAGTTTAATACACACCTTGACAATCATTCTGCTACATAGCTCCGTTTTTGTTTTAGAGCCAGATATTTCTCATTAAACCCTAAACTCCCATTCACTCAGGAATATCCAAACGCAGCTTTTTGGAGAAACGTTTTTCTAACTGGCAGAATCTTAACATAGATGCAACTTCCGAAGGTGAAACAACACACAGTGGAGCAGATTGAAAGACACGTTTGTCGTATGAATTAAATGCGATCTTAAAGCTAATTCTTAAGAGTCTGAATATGGCTGGAAATATCTCTTCCCTGATTCTCCAAAGAAAGTGTCAGTGAACTGCTACATTCACACAATTTTTTAACTCTGTAAGGTTAATATACACCTTGACAATCATTCTGCTCCATAACTCCGTTTTTGTTTTAGAGCCGGATATTTCTCATTAAACCCTATACTCCCATTCCCTCAGGAATATCCAAACGCCGTTTTTTGGAGAAACGTGTTTCTAACTGGCAGAATCTAAACATAGATGCGTCTTCCGAAGGTGAGAGAACACACAGTGGAGCAGTTTGAAAGAGACGTTTCTCGTATGATTTAGATGCGATCTTAAAGCTAATTCTTAAGAGTCTGAGTATGGGTGGAAATATCTCTCTCCAGATTCTCTAAAGAAACGGATAGTGAACTGCTACATTCACGCAATTGTTTAACTCTGTAAGTTTAATATACACCTTGACAATCATTCTGCTACATAGTTCCGTTATTGTTTTAGAACCAGATATTTCTCATTAAACCTTGTACTCCCTTTCACTCAGGAATATCCAAACGCAGCTTTTTGGAGAAACGTGTTTCTAACTCGCAGAATATAAACATAGATGCGTCTTCTGAAGGTGAACGAATACAGAGTGGAGCAGTTTGAAAGAGACGTTTCTCGTATGATTCAGATGCGATCATAAAGCTAATTCTTAAGAGTCTGTATATGGCTGGAAATATCTCTTTCCAGATTCTCCAAAGAAATGGTTAGTCAACTGCTACATTCACACAATTGTTTAACTCCGTAAGTTTAATATACACCTTGACAATCATTCTGCTACATAGCTCCGTTTTTGTTTTAGAGCCAGATATTTCTCATTAAACCCTATACTCCCATTCACTCAGCAATATACTAACGCAGCTTTTTGGAGTAACATTTTTAAAACTGGCAGAATCTAAACATAGATTCAACTTCCGATGGTGAACGAACACACAGTGGAGCAGTTTGAAAGAGACGTTTATCGTATGATTTAGATGCGATCTTAAAGCTAATTCTTCAGAGTCTGAATATGGGTGGAAATATCTGTTCCCTGATTCTCCAAAGAAAGAGTTAGTGAACTGCAACATTCACACAATTGTTTAACTCTGTAAGTTTAATATACACCTTGACAATCATTCTGCTACATAGCTCCGTTTTTGTTTGAGAGCCAGATTTCTCATTAAACCCGATACTCCCATTCACTCAGCAATATCCAAACGCAGCTTTTTGGAGAAACGTGTTTCTAACTCGCAGAATCTAAACATAGATGCAACTTCCGAATGTGAGCAAACACACAGTGGAGCAGTTTGAAAGAGACGTTTATCGTATGATTTAGATGCCATCTTAAAGGAATTCTTAAGAGTCTGTATATGGCTGAAAATATCTCTTTCAATATTCTCCAAAGAAAGGGTAAGTGAACTGCAACATTCACACAACTGTTTAACTCTGTAAGTTTAATATACACCTTGACAATCATTCTGCTACATAGTTCCCTTTTTGTTTTAGAGCCAGATATTTCTCATTAAACCTTATACTCCCATTCACTCAGGAATATCCAAACGCAGCGTTTTGGAGAAGCGTTTTTCTTACTGGCAGAATCTAAACATAGATGCAACTTCCGATGGTGAACGAACACACAGTGTAGCAGTTTGAAATAGACGTTTGTCGTTTGATTTAGATGCGATCTTAAAGCTAATTCTTAAGAGTCTGAATATGGTTGGAAATATCTCTTTCCAGATTCTCTAAAGAAACGGTTAGTGAACTGCTACATTCAGGAAATTGTTTAACTCTGTAAGTTTAATATACACCTTGACAATCATTCCGCTACATAGTTCCGTTATTGTTTTAGAGCCAGATATTTCTCATTGAACCTTATACTCCCATTCACTCAGGAATATCCAAACGCAGCTTTTTGGAGAAACGTGTTTCTAACTCGCAGAATC
>NW_022442991.1:3465-4050 GCF_009761245.1 Sapajus apella
ACAGAGTGGAGCAGTTTGAAAGAGACGTTTCTCGTATGATTTAGATGCGATCTTAAACCTAATTCTTAAGAGTCTGTATATGGCTGGAAATATCTCTTTCCAGATTCTCCAAAGAAATGGTTAGTCAACTGCTACATTCACACAATTGTTTAATTCTGTAAGTTTAATAAACACCTTGACAATCATTCTACTAAAAAGTTCCGTTTTTGTTTTAGATCAATATAATTCTCATGAAACCCTACAATCCCATTCACTCAGCAATATCCAAACGCAGCTTTTTGGAGAAACGTTTTTCTAACTGGCAGAATCTAAGCATAAATGCAACTTCCGAAGGTGAACGAACACACAGTGGAGCAGTTTGAAAGAGACGTTGGTCGTATGATTTAGATGCGATCTTAAAGCTAATTCTTAAGAGTCTGATTATGGGTGGAAATATCTCTTTACAGATTCTCTAAAGAAACGGTTAGTTAACTGCTACATTCACGCAATTGTTTAACTCTGTAAGTTTAATATACAACTTGACAATCATTCTGCTACATAGTTCCGTTATTGTTTTAGAGCCAGATATTTCTCATTAAACCTTAT
>NW_022442992.1:0-4050 GCF_009761245.1 Sapajus apella
TTGACCAGGATGGTCTCGATCTCTTGACCTCGTGATCCACCCGCCTCAGCCTCCCAAAGTGCTGGGATTACAGGCGTGAGCCACCGTGCCCGGCCACAAGGGGTATTTCTTTATGGTTTTAATTATGACTAATGATGTTAAGAAGCATCTACTGTGCAGATTTTTTCTTCCATTCTGTGGGTAACTGGAACATAATAAGAGTTTGTGTGTGGTCTCTGCCCCAGTGTCCTGAGGCAGAGCGCTAAGCCTTTGGAATGTATGAAATGATGTGTCTTTGTGTGCTAATGAGATGACTGATGGCTGGGGGCACCTGGACAGCCTCAGTGGGGCTGGTTGCCAAAGAAACCAACCTTGCCATTAGAGGATTTGAAATTTCAGCCTCCCTCCTGTCTCTGTGAAAGTTAGAGGTGCTGATGGTTGAGCTGAATACCTAAAGGTGCTGTTGGGAACATGCTAACACAGTGGTCCGCAAGCTTTTTGACACCAGGGACTGGTTTTCTGGAAGACAGTTTTTATATGGCCTGGGGTGGGGTGCATGGATTTGGGATGATTCAAACACATTACGTTTATTATTATTACACTGTAATGTGTAACGAAATAATGATTTCAGATTGTCTTCCTGCAACTAGACAGTCCCATTTGGGGGTGATGGAAGACAGTGACAGATCATCAGACATTAGATTCTCATAAGGAGCATGCAGCCCAGATCCCTCGCATGTGCAGTTCACAATAGGTTTCATGCTTCTATGGAAATCTAATGCTGCTGCTGATCTGACAGGAGGCGGAGTTCAAGCGGTGATGCATGTGACGGGGAGTGGCTATAAACACAGATGACACAATGATTGCCTGTCCTCCTCTCACCTCCTGCTGTATGGTCCAGTTCCCAAGAGGCTGCAGACTGGTACCAGTCTGTGAGCTGGGGGTTGGGGACTCCTTCTCTAACAGACCAGGTCCTTGTCCTCATGCAGAAAGCCCAGATGATAACATGACAACATTTTGGTCAAGCTATAAAAAAGCATCATTGCAAGCTGGGCACGGTGACTCATGCCTGTAATCCCAGCACTATGGGAGGCCGAGGTGGGTGGATCTTGAGGTCAGGAGTTCGAGACCAGCCTGGCCAACATGGTGAAACCCTGTCTCTACTAAAATACAAGTATTAGCCAGGTGTGATAGTGTGTGCTATAATCCCAGCTACTCAGGAGGCTGAGGCAGGAGAATCACTTGAACCCAGGAGTCGGAGGTTGCAGTAAGCCAAGACCATGACACTGCACTCCAGCCTGTGCTACAGAGTGAGATTCCATCTCAGAAAAAAAAAAAGAAAGGAAAAAAGAAAATAGCATAATTGCAGATATTATTGCATGATGAGACTTTCCAAACTCAAGTTACCTGGGTTTGCCCCTCCACCCCAACATTTTGTCACCTCACAGACCAAGCCACCCTCCCCCTTGTTGTACTGAAGAATGTGGGCAAACTGTGTACCTGAAAAACACTCACCTCATGGTAAAAAGCCTAGCCTATAGCATTGGACTGCCCAGCTCCAAATCCCAGCCCCAGCACTGACTAGCTTGTTGATCCTGACAAGTAGATCATCTCTCTCAGCCTCCTTGTTTCCATCTGCAAAATGGGCATATCAATCATCACAGCAGCTGATTGTGAGAGTGGATTTAATGGATCTGGGCTGAGCCATGAGAGCTTTGATTTTAGAAAATCTTTCAGGAGATTCTAACTATGTGTTAAGGATCAAGAACCACTAATCTAATTACACTTGCCACAGTGAAATATTTATTACTGATTATAATGGTTATAATAATTATTATAGTTATATAATTAAAAGTAAATATGTAATATATATTCTAATAAGTATTTGCTATTGTTTGAGATGGAGTCTCGCTTTGTCTTCCAGGCTGGAGTGCAGTGAGTGGCACAATCTCGGTTCACTGCAACTTCCCAGATTCAAGCAATTCTCCTGTCTTGGCCTCTTGAGTAGCTGTGATTACAGGCGCCCGCCACCACACCTGGCTAATTTTCATACTTTTTGATAGAGATGGGGTTTTGCCATGTTGGCCAGACTGGTCTGAAACTCTTGCCCTAAGGGATCCACCCACCTCAGCTTCCCAAATTGCTGGGATTACAGGCGTGAGACACAGCGCCTGGCCACAGTGAAATTAGTAACACCCCCTCCACTCTCCAGGAAGACTGGGCTTAGATGATAATTTATATCAGAAATTCATTAACTTTTTCATAAATGACCAGATTGTGCATATTTTAGGCTAGTGGGCCAGACAGTTTCTGTCACAACTGCTCAAAACATGAAATAAAGAAATTAATGGATTTGGCTGTGTTCCAATAAAACTTTATTGATAATAGGCAGTAGGCAGGATTTGGTCTCTGGGCCATGGTTTGCCTTCCCCTGGATTGTTAGCCATGGGACATGGAAAGAACAAGACCCCTGCAGGGTCACACAGAAGCCAGCGAGTAGCAGGATGGTTTGTTCAGTGGGAGAGATTTCCTGCTGTAGCTTCTGCCCCTGGCCTCTCCAGTGCAGAGGCTGGCCAGGTGAGGGGGCTCCTGTAACTGGCCTCTTGTGCCCTCCAGCTGCCAGGTAGGATTGCATCACGATACACAGTTCCACCTTCGCCTGGTTCCAGGAAAGCCCTCCCTGCCTCCACAGGTACAGAATGACACCCATGGAAACCAGCCTCATGTTTTTAGGGAGAAGCTGCATGGGGCTCTTGCCACCTTCCACCTGAGGGGTGATGCAGGTTTCCAGCTTGGGATGGGAGGGTGGGTTAGGTTGGGCTGGGGCTCTGCCAGGAAGATTCCCAGGATGCTCCTGTACCTCCTGCAGGTGGGGACCTGTACAGCATAGACCTGCACCTCCTACAGATGGGGATAATGGCTTCTGAGTGTCCCACATCAGGGGGAGACACCCTTCTGCTCCCAGGCTGGTCAAGATGTTGCCAAGGTGAGGCTGGCTGAGGAGCTCCATGGTTCAGCCTCATCAGATTTGCTCACTTCTGTGCCACATACATCAGTCCCAGATCATTATCATCTGTAGCCCCCAACTCATGGCTTGGTCTTTGTGGCCAAACATCTCAGCCAGCCCTGAAACTCCACAAGAAGGGAGAGAATATGTCCTGGGCAGTATTTGTATTGGTTGTCATTCACTCACTTCATTGATGCAGCACTAGCTGTGGGCCATGCTCTGTTCTAGGTACTGGGGATTGGGTGAAAGAAACAGACAAGGGCCCAGCTCTCTTGGGGTGACATACGGATAGAGGTGAGGCCCAAAAAGGAATCCAGGGCAGGGGGACAGAGCACGATGGCATGCCTAGTGAGGGAAGGCTTGGCATTCAAACCGAGGTCATAAGGAAAGACAGTGAGCTGTGCAGGTTGTCTGGGAGAAGAGGGTTTTTTTTTTTTTTTTTTTTTTTTTGAAACAGTCTTGCTCTGTCACCCAGGCTGGGGTGAAATGGCATGATCTCAGCTCACTGCAACTTCCACCTCCTGGGTTCAAGCTATTCTCTTGCCTCAGACTCCCAAGTAGCTGGGATTACAGGCACACATCAGCACACCCAGCTCACTTTTGTATTTTTAGTAGAGATGGGGTTTCACTATGTTTGCCATGCTGGTCTCCAACTCCCAATCTCAAATGATCCACCTGCCTCATCTCCCAAAGTGCTGGGATTACAAGCATGAGCCACCATGCCTGGTGTGGGAGAAGAGCCTTCTAGGCAGTAGGAATGGCATATGCAAAGGTCCTGGGTCAGGAGTATGTCTGGACTTGGGTTTTCCAACCTCAGCATGGTTGATATTTTGGGCTGAAACTTCATTGTTTGGTTCTGTCCTGTGCATTGTGGTATGTTTTTTTTTTGTTTTTGTTTTTTTTTTTTTAGGACGGAGTTTCACTCATGTTACCCAGGCTGGAGCGCAATGGCGCGATCTCGGCTCACCGCAGCCTCCGCTTCCTGGGTTCAGGCAATTCTCCTGCCTCAGCCCCCTCAGTAGCTGGGATTACAGGCACGCACCACCATGCCCAGCTAATTTTTT
>NW_022442993.1:0-3055 GCF_009761245.1 Sapajus apella
TTGCCCACAGCGGCCAGAAGCTAGAGGTGGTGTGAAAGGATCTTCCCTAGGACTTTCAGAGGCAATGTGGCCCTGCCAACAACTTGAGTTTGGACTTCTGGCCTCTAGAAATGTGAGGCCAAACATGTCTGTTGCATTAAGCCTTCTGGTTGGTGGCAATTCAATATGGTAGACCTTGGAACTTAATGCAGGTTGCTTACTAAATGTGCAGAAGCACATTGATCTCTGAGGAGATCCAAGTTGGTAAGAAGGTAAAGCCTAGGACTCCTGTGGAATTTCACAGAGCACAGTGTGATCCTGCCAGGCAGGTGGGGGCAGGAGACAGTCTGCAGACCACACAGAGTCGGCCTCAGCCCCGCTGGCTATCACTGAAGAGCGAGGGCCCCACCCGCCTCTGTGCAGCCTGGAAGAGTGCCTGACCTCCCTGAATCTGTCCCTCATCTGTCCTGGGGCCACTGGGCTGTGGGGAGGGACAAAGAAGGCTGAAAACGCCTCTGACCACTCCACAGACCCCAGAATGGAGCCAATGAGGAGGCACTCGAACAGCTGTCCCAAATAAATCTGGGACAGGGAAGCAAGAGGACCAGTCACTTGCTAAGTGTCCACCACAGGCTCATTCCCAGACATCTGGTTCCATCGAGCATGGGGCTTACAGATCCTGGAGCAGCCAGGAGCCTGGCTGGGAAATGGGAAGTGACCATCAGTCCCAGAGAACAAGAACCTTGGAAGGAGATGCTCCTTTGAAATGGCCACAGCTGCTGGACTATCAACCCACAAATGCCATATTCATCCAGCTCCAGATGCCAGGAAGGGAAAGAATTCCCTTCTCACAAGCACTTACTATGTGCAGATGTTGTTCAAATGTCTGTTTTCCTCCTAAGGATTCTGCAAGGGAGATGTTAGATGTTCCCATTTGACAGTGGGGAAGACTGAGGCTCAGCAAAGGAAAGTCACAAGGTCAAGTTCACCCAGCCAGGGAGACAGAGGAGGCAGATGGAAATACCTAGAGAGCACCTGCTATGTCACGTGCCTTGGCTATGCAGGCAGTGGGAACTGCTATCCAGACCTCCAAAAGCCACCCTATGGAATACCTGATCCAAGATGAGGAAACAGATGTTCAGAGAGGCTCCTTGCTGGGATCGCCTGGTCAGGTCAGGGTAGAGAAGGCATTGGAGACAAGTTCTGCTCCTTCCTACTTCCCAGGGCTGCTGGGAGGCAGGAAGGGGAGATGGGGCCAATAATAGCTAATGACAGCAAATACTTACATAGCGGCAGTTTTCCATCAGGCACTGCTCTAAGCAATCTATGCCTATGAACATATGTAATCTTTGCAATATTAACCCCATTGGAGATAGGGCCAGTGCAATTATTATAACCATTTTACTGGGGAGGAAACTCAGCTGCCAGGAGGCAGCTGGGCTCAGATTCAAACTTGGGTAGCCCAGCTATTACCTCTCCATTATAAGAAGGGCTGGGTGTTGGGCCGGTGGAGGAGCTGCTTTGTCTTGGCCCCAGGCCTAGCCTCGGTTTCAGCAGGTGCTCCCTGCACCCAGAGCAACGCTCTGGCCCCATCCAGGATGCTCGTCTGCAGTTCCTGAGGTGACCACTAGATGGCGAGACCGCACGGGCAGTGAGGAATTGCTGGCCAGAGAGGAACGGGAGGGAAGTCCAGGCATCTCCCCCAGGGACTGTCAGCCTGGTCCTGGCCAGCCACCTCCAGCTCCCCGGAGAAGTCAGGTGAATGAGGCCTCCTGTGGTTTCGGAGGGTCAGGCTAAGGTGCAGGCCGTGGTCTGGGCCTGGGGCAAGGACCAGCTGGCAGCGGGAACACAGCAGGAGCCCACCCTGGCCCAGAATGTGCTCCTCGGAGACCAAGAGAGCCTAGGATGAAAGTCTGGGTGTCAGGGAGGCATAGGGGAGGAGCAGTAAGAGCTGCTTCTCACCATCCCCTGCACCTGGAATACCGCAGCAGCTGTCACCTCCCAGCCTCCATGCCTGCCCCTGCCCCAGCTAACCTCTAAGAAATGCAAATGAGGGCTGGGCACGGTGGCTCACATCTATAATCCCAGCACTTTGGGAGGTCGAGATGGGTGGATCTCGAGGTCAGGAGCTCAAAAGGAGCCTGACCAACATAATGAAACACCATCTCTACTAAAAATACAAAAATTAGCCAGGCAAGGTGGCGCTCGCCTATAATCCCAGCTACTCAGGAGGCTGAGGCAGGAGAATTCCTTAAACCTGGGAGGCGGATGTTGCAGTGAGCTGAGATTGCACCACTGCACTCCAGCCTGGGTGACAGAGCGAAACCTTTTCAGGAAAAAAAAAACAAAAAACGCAAATCAGACATTGTACCCTGCACTTAAGAGAAGCCAGGCTCTGGCATGGCCTGTGGACTGTTTTGTCTTCCCAACCTCACCTCCCTCACTCGCTTCATAAGTGCTGCCATGTGGTCCTCAAGACAAAGTCCTGCCTCAGGCCCCTTCTTTCTGCAGGGCTCACCCTCTCCAGTGAGACCCCTTTTCCAATACCCTGCCCACTCTCCCTGCTTCCTCCCTGCACAGCACTTACCACTCCCTGACTACAGACCAAACAGCTCTAGTTTGCTGTATCTTCCTGGCCCCACTGGAATGCACCACCCAGGAGGCCGGCACCTGGGCTGTCTCTTTCACTACCCAGTCCCTGAACCTAGAGCACAGCCTGGCATAGGTAAAACACATACATGTTTTCTGAATGAACAGAGGAATAGATAAGGGGTGGGAAACGATGGTTCAGCGCTGAATCTGGATCACTGCCAACTCTTATAAATACTTACTGGAATACAGCCATATGCGTTCACTTACACATCATCCATAGCTGCTTTCACAAGATGGTGGCGGACATGGTAGTTGAAACAGAGACTGGATGGTTCATAAAGCCTAAAATATTTACTATCTGTCCCTTTACAGAAGCGTGTGGGTCCCTGGGATGCATGGATGGATGGTGGATGGATGATGACAGATGGTTGGCAGGCGGATGCATGGACGGATGGTATGGATGGATGGTGGATGCATGGATGGA
>NW_022442993.1:3065-4048 GCF_009761245.1 Sapajus apella
GTGGATGCATGGACGGATGGTATAAATGGATAGTGGATGTATGGATGGGCGGTAGATGGATGGATGCATGCATGGTGGAGGAATTGATGGTGGATGGTGGATGGATGATGATAGATGGTTGGTGGGTGGATACATGGATGGATGATATGGATGGATGGTATGGATGAATGGTGGGTGGATGGTATGGATGAATGGTAGATGCATGGATGGATGGTAGATGGATGATAATGGATGGTGGGTGGATGCATGGATGGATGTTATAGATGGATGGTGGATGCGTGGATGGATGATGATTGATGGTGGATGCATGGATGAATGGTAGATGGGTGGTGGATGCATGGGTGGATGATGATGGATAGTGGATGCATGGATGAATGATGATGGATGGTGGGTGGATGCACGGATGGATGATGGAGGGATGCAAGAGAGTGAGGGTGGGAGGGCAGAAGTAGGGAGATGGATGGAAGATGGGAAGGAGGAAGAAAGGATGGGTGAATGAATTGATGGGTGGGTGGATAAATGAACCAATGAACCAGCTACCAACCCCAGGAGTGGAAAGGGGTTGAGGAAAAGGGGTCCCAACACCTCTCTTCTGAGTCAATCATGACAACAGCAGTGCTAACTTCTGTGCCAGGCACCAAGGCTGCACATTACTGCATCACATCTCTCTTAACTCCCACCATCACCCTGTATCCTGAAACCTGATGCTGCTTCCATTCCTCAGATGAAACACTGGCAGCTCAGAGAGGAGATGTGCCCTGCCCAGTCACCAAGCAGGCAAATGGCAGAGCCACCATACTGGTGCCTGGCTGCCTCGCTCACATCCCTGCCTTCTGCGGGCACCACCCTCCATACTACCCTGGTCTTCCAGCTGCCACTTTCCCCAGGGCAGACTCACCCTGGGCTGGTCACAGAGCCCCAGGTGGATGGAGTGCCACAGCCAGTGTGCGAAGTCAGTCTGTACTTCTCCCCAGAAGCTCTGC
>NW_022442994.1:0-4047 GCF_009761245.1 Sapajus apella
TAACAGATAGTATCTGAAGGCTGTAAAATGTGAGTGCAAATTAGAAAAGAAACAAAAATTTTAAAACTAAAAAATATCACCAACATTAGAAGCAAAAGAATGGCTTTGCAGACAATGAGACACAGTTGTAAAATGAGAGCATTAGAGATTAGGAAAATTGCCTATCCTGAACCTATTTTTACTTTCGAAAATTGTTGCACAGGCACTGTGGCTCATGTCTGTAATCCCGGCACTTTGGGAGTCCGAAGCAGCCAGATCACTTGAGGTCAGGAGTTTGAGACCAGCCTGGCTGACATGCTGAAACCCTGCTTCTACTACAAATGCAAAAAATGAATGGGATGTGGTGGTGTGCACCTGTAATCCCAGCTACTCAGGAGGCTGAGGCAGGAGAATCACTTGAACCTGGAAGGTGGAGGTTGCAGCAAGCTGAGATTGTGCCATTACACTCCAGCTTGGGCAACAAGAGTGCAACTCCAACTCCTCTCTCTCTCTCTCTCTCTCTCTCTCTCTCACACACACACACACACACACACACACAGAAAGAAAAGAAAAAAAGAAAGAAAATTGGTGCTGCACCTCTCACAAGGAGGCTGACAGCTGAGATTCCCATTATACTTTCTCTATCTGTGAGAATCCTACTGTCTGGCTCAGCCTCTGACTCTCCTCGGAGCAGCCATCAGCACTTGTGACTCCTCACTCAGGTCCTAATGGAAAAGTTGCCTTGAGATGCTGGGCTTGGGGCTTCTATCCAGGAGAGATTATGCTGATGTGACTGTGGCAAGGAGAGGACCAGACCGCAAAATGCATAGCATGGGGGTCCCAGGCCTGGGACCTTCTAGAAGTGGGTGGCTGTGTTGGTGCTTTCTGGGGAGAAGCAGGTATCCCTGTGCGTGTGGAGCATGAGGGGGCTACTCAGGCCCCTTACACTGAGGTAGGTAAAGAGAGAGTGGGGTGGAAACCCCTTCACAGAACTGGCATAGTGAAAGCTGCTCTGGGCCCTGTGGCAGGGTCAGGATTTTGACCTGGAAGTCAAGGCCCCTTTCATTCCCTTCTCAAAAGCACCTTCCAAGCTCATCCTAACCATCATGGGAACCATTGCTGGCTTCCTGCTGCTTCCTGTTCTGGTTCTTTGAGCTGTGATGTGCATGAAGTTCTCATGTACGGAAGAGGCTGGAGAGATGGCTTTGCCTTGTCTCACCTGTTGGGATTTCACTGTGAGTGGGAGACTTGCTGAGTCACTTCTTCCTGCTCCTGCTAGAGCTGGGGATGGTGAAGCCAGTCAAGCCACAAGCTCTGAGAGGGAACCGGGCAGACTGACAAGGAGGGCACTGCCTGTCAAGTGGCCAATGGCCCTGATCAGAAGAGGTGAAGGGTGAGAGAGGAGGCTGCTGGGAACTGGAAGCTTGGCAGCCAGGAAGGCTGAGAAAGTACAGGCTGACAGTAGAGGCCGGAGGCTGGAGACCCTGGGAGTCAGCTGTGCTGTTCCCTCTGAGCCCCAGGTGCAGGGGAGGGTCCTTTACACTGGGGAGCTTCAGGTGTCATGGCCGTTTCCGGGCTCTGTACTCCCCTGCTCCTCCATGAGGATTCTAAACATCGAGCTCAGGTACCCAGGGTCCCAGGAATCTGATTCTCACATAACCTGAATGATCTTTAATAAAAATATTCTTCTATTTTGTTTATTTCCTACAAGATATAAAATATTGCCACACTGTTGTACAGTATTAACTAATATGTAGGTACCAGGTGTATGTGGAGAGATCCTCCTGGTTATTTATATTGGAGGAAGGTAGGGGTCCAGCCCCATGCACAGATGAGTACAGCAGGATAGCAACATCAGGACCACGATACTGGGTGTCCCTAACCCTGAAGGAAAGACCTTCGCTGCAAACAGACATCCAGGACACTGATTGCAGGGTCCCCTGCTATCTTTTCCTCCTGTTCTGGATTTAACGGTTTAATTTCCTCATCTCAGCTGGTAGCAATATTAACCAGGTATTCATGACCCTTGGGCCCCTCTCTACCATGGCACCTAAGAGGGTCTTCTCTCCTCATAAGAATGTCAGGAGGGTCGACTCTATAAAAACCAAAAAGGAAGGGGTGGCAGGAGAAGCTCATCTCGAACCCCTGGAATACAGAGAATGGAGCCACAGTCCTGTACCTCACCCATCCCACGGGCCTGCCTCAAATACAGTCTCCTCCTGCTGGGTCCTCTTTATTATCATTCTCCAGGTGGTGACAGGGTCCCTAACACTGATGTGGTGCTCACAGCTTCCTGAAATATGATCCTTGGGGCCCAATGTCAATAGGAGCTGAGGCTGGGGAGCAGCTTTGGGCTGTGGGGGATCTCTGGATTTGAAGATAGGGGATGGCGGTGGGCTTTCCATAACGCTCAGGGTGTGGAGGCTGAGAGTGGCTGAGCTGAATCTGGTCATTACCGTGTTCTCCACAGTTTGACAGCTGCCTTGTGTAGACCAGGAAGACCCAGATTGTTCTCAGCTCCCTTGTCTCTGGACCCAAAGTTCTCTTCCCCCGGCTGTGCAGTTGATGAACTGTGCCTCCTCCCAAGCATAGTACAGGGAGGATGTAGGGAGAGGGACCCATTCCCCTGATGCCCCAGAACCCCTTCCACATAGTCCCAATATCCAGGCCTGGGGTCCCCTTCCCTGGATCAACCTTCGTTTTCTGGAATGAAAGGGTTACAGTGTTTTCCTCCCAGATCCCCCCTGTGACTCACTCACTCTAACTAGATGTCTTGCTCTGAGTTATTGTTCTCACATCCCTTCTTTGAAGTTGTGCTAAGATGTTACAAACTGTTAAGAGGACATGGAGGCCCGGTGCGGTGGCTTATGCCTGTAATCCCAACACTTTGGGAGACTGAGGCGGGTGAATCACCTGAGGTCAGGAGTTTGAGTCCAGCCTGGCTAACATGGCAAAAACCTATCCCTAAAAAATACAAAAATTAGCTGGTTGTGGTGGCGGGCACCTGTGATCCTATCTACTCAGAAGACTAAGGTGAGAGAATCACTTGAACCTGGGAGGCGGAGGTTGCAGTGAGCCGAGATTGCACCATTGCACTCCAACCTGGGTAACAAGAGCAAAATTCTGTCTCAAAAAAAAAAAAAAAAGGAGGATAGTTTCCCTTTTTTGGATTCTAAGGATTTTCTGTGCTGAGGCAGAGGCAGGTGGGGAGAAAAGGGTGGGAGGAGGGGCAGGTACTGAGTGGTGTGCGGCCTTGCTCTGTTCTCTGTGAAGCTCCTATGGTCATTTTGTCTAGATCCCTCCTTGTCTATTGTCTAGATCCCTCCTTGTGCTGTGCTTTGTGCCTGGTCTTTAGGGGTTGTGCTGCTCCAGGTCGGAGGCCTCATACATCTCCAGGCAGAGCCTTTCTCCAAGTCCAAGGAGGTCAAGGGCTGGGAATGGCAGCTCTCCATCCTGCCCTCAGCTGCAATTTGTGTGTGTCTGTATTTTCACACACTGACCTCGTCCCTCTCATCAGAGATTTACAGAATAGTACCCTGTAGGAGAGCCATCATCATCCTGCTCTGGCCAGGCTCTGTCTCTCACTCTTGGGTCGTGAGTTCTGTTTCTTGTCTTCTAAAGTCTCTGCACTTGGGGCTTCTCAGACACCCCAAATTGATTGTTTCCACCTTTGCCTTCCTTCCTGCTCTGTTTCTATATCATCTTATTTTCCCTTTTTATTGTAGTAAGTCAATTTTTTAAATTAACGTTATGAATAGATATGTTAAGGCAATGTCTTAAATACATAATACATTCTTGTCACTTCTTTTGTGGGAGCACCATGTGGTCAGTCAGGGACCTGGCAGAAAAGAAATGACACCTTTTTCTTCCTTTTTTTTTTTTTTTTTTTGAGACGGAGTTACATTCTTGCTGCCCAGGATGGAGTGCAATGGTGCAATCTCAGCTCACTGCAACCTCTGCCTCCTGGGTTCAAGTGATTCTCCTGCCTCAGCCTCCTCAGTAGCTGGAATTACAGGCATGAACCACCATGCCTGGCTAATTTTGTATATTTAGTAGAGATGGGGTTTC
>NW_022442995.1:0-4047 GCF_009761245.1 Sapajus apella
AGGTGGGTCACCTGAGGTCAGGAGTTCGAGATCAGTGTAGCCAACATAATGAAACCCAGTTTCTATGAAAATTAGCCGCATGTGGAGGTACGTGCCTGTAGTCCCAGCTACTAGGGAGGCTGATACAGGAGAATTGCTTGAACCCAGGAGGCGGAGGTTGCAGTTAGTCGAGATCACATCACTGCACCCTAGCGTGGGTAACAGAGTGAGACTCCAGAGTTTGAGACCAGCCTGGGCAATGTAGTGAAACACTGTCTCTACAAAACAAACAAATAAAAAAGGCAGGTGTAAGTGTGTCCACCTGTGGCCCCAGCTACTTAGGAGGCTGAGGCAGGAGGATTACATGAGACCAGGAGCCGGTCTGCAGTGAGCTACCATCATCCTGCTGCTCTCCATCCTGAGCAGAAGAATAAGATCATGTCTTTAGATAGCTAGATAGAAAATTGATACGTAGTTTTCTATCAGAATTTGTTTTCCTACATTTGAGCATATTTTTCTAAAGTAGCATTCAATACATCAGCATTTTACAGTGTTATTAGTTGTTAATATGATTATGCTTTTCTGAAATACAGTATGCTTTACAAAAGCAGTTTTGTCTGTCAAAGCACAGAGATAGGTCCTCAAGTGAATTTGCCTGATGTTGGTGACCTTGGTACCATTTTCTCCCATTGATTGGAACAGTCGGTAATTTCAGGTCACTGTTGGCCTTGGAGGAAGAGCCCAAAGGCAACAAGTAAGGGCAATGGTGTCCAGTCCCTTCTAGAAGCATTTTCACCTTCCCTTAAGGTTTCCCTTGATGAACATGGACGTACTGTATGTAGAATTGACCCACTGCTGTTCCAGCATCTTTGTATATTAGGCCAAATTTATACATCTTACCTTTATGAAAGGCACCCTGGTAGGCTAGGGGAGTTACACATGAAGTCTGATCTCAGCTGCACTGCCCAGAGATGCAACACAGTCCAATCAAATAACATTCTCTGAGCCCATTTCTCTTTTATTTATTTTTTATTTTTTAGAGATAGAGTTTTGCTCTTTTGCCAGGCTGGAGTGCAGTGGTGCCATCTTGGATCACTGCAACCTGCACCTCTTGGATTCAAGCGATTCTCCTGCCTCAGCCTCCCAAGTAACTTGGACTACAGGCATGTACCACCATGCCCAGGTAATTTTTGTATTTTTAGTAGAGGTGGGGTTTTACCATGTTGGCCAGGATGGTTTCGATCTCTTGACCTCATGATCCACCTGCCTTACCCTCCCAAAGTGCTATGATTATAGGTATGAGCCACCACGCTTGCCCTGAGCCCATTTTTTTTAGCTGTAAAATAAGAATAACACTTATACTCGTCTAAAAAGGCAGTTTATTATATTGTTTTTCATTTTCTATGAAACTGACTTTAACACAGTTATTTTCTTTGCCATGCCACATTTGTTTTTTGTTTTGTCTTTATTTTTCTTTTAGATGGACTCTGTTTTTCTTTTTTTTGTTGTTGTTTTTTGAGGTGGGGTCTCGCTGTTGTAGCCCAGGCTGGAGTGCAGTGGCATGATCTTGGCTCATCCTGTATCATACTCACAGAGAGCCGCTTATTTTCTCCAGGGCCTGGGGAGCAGCCAGTTTCCGTGAGTTAAATGCAGATCTGAACCATACCAAGCTGGGATTAAAGTACACACTCTCCTCTTCTAAAAAGTAGCTAGGGATTCCAACTTGGTAAGGAGGAGAGTGTGGCAGAGCCAGACAAGACAAGGACTGATCACCTGAAAAAGCATGCTATCAAAGACCTTAGTGAGTGCTGGGTGCCGTGGCTCATGCCTGTAATCTCAGCACTTTGGGAAGCTGAGACAGGTGGATCACTTGAGCCTGGGCAGCATGGCAAAACCCTGTCTCTACTAAAAACACAAAAATTAGTGAGGTGTGGTGGCATGTGCCTGTAATCCCAGCTACTCAGGTGGCTCAGACAGGAGAATGGCTTGATCCAGGCTGGCAGAGGTTGCAATGAGCCAAGATCATGCCACTGCACTCTAGCTTAGACAACAGAGTTAGACTCCATCTCCAAAAAAAAAAAAAAAAAAAAAACACACAAAGAAGGAATGTCTACTTCTGGGGGTTGGGTGGGGGACTGCTGACAGAACTGGAAACTTTCTTCAGGTGGGGTTGTTTTTTTGTTTGTTTGTTGTTTTGGGATGGAGTCTGGCTCTCTCACCCAGGCTGGAGTGCAGTGGTGCAATCTTGGCTCACTGCAACCTCTGCCTCCCTCTCTCCCGGTTCAAACAGTTCCCATGTCTTAGCCTCCTAAGATTACAGGTATATGCCACCACACCCAGCTAGGTTTTTTGCAGAGACAGGGTTTCACCATGTTGGCCAGGCTGATCTTGAACTTCTGACCTCAAGTGATCTCCCCACTTTGACCTCCCCAAATGCTGGGATTACAGGATGAACCACTGCACCCAGCCCCTTCAGGTGGGTTTTGAGACTTCACTACAATACTAGTTTCCTGTTGCTGCTGCAACAAATTACCACATGCCTAGTGGCTTAAAACAACACAGATATAGCTGCACATGGTGGCTCACGCCTGTAATCCCAGCACTTTGGGATGCTGAGGCAGGCAGATCACCTGAGGTTGGGAGTTTGAGACCAGCCTGACCAACATGGAGAAACTTCATCTCTAATAAAAATACAAAAATAGCTGGGCATGGCAGTGCCTGCCTGTAATTCCAGCTACTCAGGAGGTTGAGGCAGGAGAATTGCTTGAACCTGGAAGGTGGAGGTTGTGGTGAGCCGAGATTGTGCCATGACACTCCAGCCTGAGCAAAAAGAGTGAAACTCCGTCTCACAAAAACAACACAGCTGTTTGTATTCCCTTACAGTTCTGAAGGCCAGAATTCTAAAGTCAGTCCCACTGACTCAAGGTGGGAGCAGGGCAGGCACCTTCAAAGGCTCTGTAGGAGAATGCGCTTCCTGGCCCTGGAGGTGTCCTGCACTCCTCAGCTTGTGCTGCCTTTCTTGAATGACTCGAGGTTCCTGCTTCCATCACTACACTCCCAACCACTCTCTATCACCTGCTGTGCTCCTATAAGGATCCGGGTGAGTACATCAACTCTGATAGGACAAGTCAGATAATCTTCCCAGCCAAAGATCCTTAACTTCATTATATCTACAAAGCCCCTTTTACCATATGAGGTCATGTTCACTGCTTCCTGGGTTTAGGTTATGAGCATCTTGGGGAGTCACTATCAGCCTACTACAAATATCCTGCAAAACTATTACACCTTCCTGGTGTTTCAGTGATTGGGAGAAAAACGGTTGGGATTTTTTGCTTTGGGATTCCTCTTAAACTTGTTTTTTTTTTTTTTTTCTTTGTTGAGATGGAGTCTTGCTGTTTTTCACAGGCTGGCTGCAGTCTCTGTTCCCTGCAACATTTGCCTCCTGGGTTCAAGTGATTCTTCTACCTCAATCTCCTGAGTAGCTGGGACTGCAGGTGCCTGCCACCATGCCTAGCTAAGTTTTGTATTTTTGGAGGAGATGGGGGCAAGGAGTGGGTAGGAAAGGTGGGAGAGGGGATGGAAGTTTCTGCTATGTTGCCCTGAGCTCTAAGCAATCCACCTACCTCTGCTCCCAAAGTGCTAGGATTGCAGGCCTGCATCACCTCACTGCCTGCTATAAAGTCTTATTTCCACACAGCTGAGACATGTTTTAAGAAGTTTGCTAAAAGACTCCTGGAGACCTCATCATTGTGGCCTTCCTGTTGTCATATATAATTTGATTGATCTTTTCTGCCCTCCTCCTTTTCAGAAAGGAAAAGGATAAAAAGAGTTACTAAACTTTAAAACTTCTCTCACAGTCTCCAATTAAACTAATTATAGGAACCACCAAAAACGGGAAAAATTTTTTCAAAAGCAATAAAAGAATATGGTCTGTTGGGATGTAAAATATAGGAAACAAGTCGTTATGTGTTAGTGTTGCTCTGACATAGGGATGGATTATTGAGAATCAACCTTTGCTCAGTTTTCAGAGAAATGGAATGATCGTATTGCTGATCCATGTAAACACAC
>NW_022442996.1:0-1407 GCF_009761245.1 Sapajus apella
CACTGGTCAGTCCTGAGAGGTCACAGCCTGGACCATGGTGGGGGGGGCACCACGGAAACCTGGCGGCTGGCACCAAGGGAGGTGGGGGCCCCCTTCCTGAGGCTCCAACAGGCCCTGGTGCCCTCTGGTGGGTGGGGGTGGCCTGCCGTTGGCCTGATTGCTGCCCCTGGGGCCTCCCTTGCTGTACCCGGGGTGGAGTGGCCGGATCCTTAGTGCTCCCCAGTGGCACCATGGGGCAATGGCCCCGGCTCCATGGTGGGTCCCTTCGTGGGGGCTGTCAGCTGTCTCCTTGCCACCTTGGCCAGGCCAGGAGGAGGCACTTGGTGAGGGCTGCATGCCCTTTCCAAGTCACCCGACCCTGGTGCACTGGGTGTGCGTGAGCCCAGGCATCCGCACAGGCATCCGAAGGAAGGTGGAGGCCAGAGTGCTGGGCGGGAGGCCTGGACGCGGCAGCTCCTTCCCGGCCTCCTAGTGCTGCTGCCCCTCTGGCCCACAGACGGCAGTGGTCCTCTCCTGCTTCGAGCACAGAGGCCACCCCTCCACGACTACCCAGTGCTCCAGGACCACAGGCGGCCCAGAGTGTTCTTGGCCCTGGTGATGAGGATGGTGACCCTCCACTGAACCTGTGTGGAAACAGGCTCTGATGAGCAGGGCCTGGCCAGAAACTGGATGGGGCCTGGGGAGGGCTTCCAGGCACGCGGGGAAAGGGAGCCTTGGCGGCCAGGCCCCTCTACCCTCTGCCCATCAGCGGGATGCTGTGCTGTGAGGCAGCCCTGGGGTGGGCGAGGTCACCCCTTCTTCATGCAGGCCGCAAACCTGCCTGGCTGCAGCTGGCACACGGGGACCCTTCCAGCTCAGGCATGACCTAAGCTCTCCAAAGGGAACCCGGGAGCTGGGGAGACTCCGGACCCCCAGATCCTCCCCAGCCAGGCCTTCCACGCCACTGCAGTCCCTCCCCAGCCGGGCAGGCCTCGGCTGGCTTCACACCCCACCACTCATCCTGTCCAGGCCACGAGCCCCTGCCCTGCCCTGCCCTGCCCTGATCCCTGCCCTCTGGTTTACCAGCAGGCGGCTGGAAGCTGTGGTCCCTGTGGGGCGAATGCACGCGAGACTGCGGGGGAGGCCTGCAGACGAGGACGCGCACCTGCCTGCCCGCGCAGGGCGTGGAGGGCGGCAGCTGCGAGGGGGTGCTGGAGGAGGGCCGCCAGTGCAACCGCGAAGCCTGCGGCCGTGAGTGCGGTGGGGAGGGGCGGGGCCGGAGCCCTGGAGAGGCGGGGCCTGTGGGGGCGGGGCGGGGCCCTGGAGAGGCGGGCCCTGCGGGGGCGGGGCCTATGAGGGAGGAGCGGGGGTGGAGCTCTATAGAGGCAGGGCCTATGAGGGAGGTGCAAGGGTGGGGACCTGGAGAGG
>NW_022442996.1:1507-4046 GCF_009761245.1 Sapajus apella
CGGAGTTCTGTGGAGTCAGGGCCTATGAGGGAGGTGCGAGGGTGGGGACCTGGAGAGGAGCGGTCTTTGAGGGCGGGGCGGGGGCAGGGCCCTGGAGAGGCGGGGCCTGTGAGGGAGGGGCGGGGCCCTGGAGAGGCGGGGTTTATGAGGGAGGAGCGGGGGCGGAGTTCTGTGGAGTCAGGGCCTATGAGGGAGGTGCGAGGGTGGGGACCTGGAGAGGAGCGGTCTTTGAGGGCGGGGCGGGGGCAGGGCCCTGGAGAGGCGGGGCCTGTGAGGGAGGGGCGGGGCCCTGGGGGGGCCGGGAGGGGGAGGGAGGGGGGGGGGGGGGGGCGGGGGGGGGGTGCAGGGCCGGGGGGGGGCTGGGGGGTGGAACCAAGGAGGGGCGGGGTCTGCAGGAAAGGGAATAGGGTGGATCTGGACTCTAAGAAGCGGGACCAAAACTCCCGGGACTGGCCCGTTGGGGTGGGGTCTAGCCAGAGGAGCAGTGGTTAGGACCCCGAAGAGGGTGGTGCTTGAGGCTGCGTGGGACTAGATGGGGTTTTCTTCCTGTCTGTGGATTGGGGTCTTGGGAGGGCATGCGGAAGGCTGGTTGTGGGAGCCTTGGTCAAGCCAGTTTGCCTGCCCCAGCTGGGTGCTGCTTCCAGAATGTTTGTCTAATAAGGCTCTCTAATGGCCCCATGCATTTTTTAGCTGTTTTCATAAAGTTAAATCACGTTGTAATGAGACTGTCATTATTTGGGTTGCTTTTTCCTTGGTGAACTTTTCTGGGGAGAAGAGCTCCTCTCAGGAGCCTGGGGAGGGCCCCAGGACATCAGCTGGGCTGTGGGAGGGAGGCAGGGGCGCTGTTGGGGTGCCAGGCAGGGGAGAGCAGCCGCTCTGCAGGTGACTGCCAGCCTGTGGGCGATGGAGGCAGTGAGAAAGGGGTCACGGGGCGCGGGAGACAGGACCCACAGGAAGGGATCCCTCGTGGCCAGATGTGGACTGGTGCCACACTGGGCGCTCTGGTTCCTGGCTTCCCAGCTGCCCAGGGGGGCCAGGTGGCCCAGTGCTGGGGGGCTCAGAGCACTGTGGCCACAGAGAGAGATGACGGGGGTAAAGCATTTCTGTTGCGCTGACCTGAGCCCGTCCTGCAGCCGCTGGGCGCACCAGCTCCCGGAGCCAGTCCCTGAGGTCCACAGATGCCCGGCGGCGTGAGGAGCTGGGGGACGAGCTGCAGCACTTTGGGTTCCCGGCCCCCCAGACTGGTGAGCTGCCGGGAGGGGGTTGGGCAGGACTAGGGCTTTGGGAAAATACTGTAAGTTAACAACCACCACTAGTTATGAGTAGTGAGTTGAATAACATGCCATAACTAGACTACCCTCTTAGGTGCAGGACTCTTGTTTCCTGACTGCTTGGCGTTAGGGGAACTGGTGTGAGGTGAAGAGGCCTGTCCCTGGCCAGACCCCAGAGGCCCAGGGATGGCACAGGCTGGCCCTCAGAGCTCCCAACCTTATAGGGGAAATGGCCAGTTCTTGAGGTCAGCCTGCTTCGAAGGCCCAGGGGTTCTGCCCAGCCCCTCTGCCTGCTCCCCAGCAGGGCGGCCCTCCCACTGTGGGGTCCGGCCGAGGTCTGACTGCGGCCCGATGGCAGCAGGCCTGTGACACTGTAGTGGGGCCTGCAGGTGACCCAGCAGCTGAGGAGTGGTCCCCATGGAGCGTGTGCTCCAGCACCTGCGGCGAGGGCTGGCAGACCCGCACGCGCTTCTGCGTGTCCTCCTCCTACAGCACGCAGTGCAGTGGGCCCCTGCGCGAGCAGCGGCTGTGCAACAACTCTGCTGTGTGCCCAGGTGGGTGGGGCCTTGGGCTGGGACGGCGGGGGGCTGGGGCGGCGGGGGGCCGGGGCGGTGGGCGGCCGGGGCGGCGGGGGGCCAGTGCAGTGGGGGGCCAGGGCGGCGGGCAGCCAGGGCAGGAGGGGCAGTGGCAGCAGAGGGCAGCAGTGCTTTCCATCTCTCTGCAGTGCATGGTGCCTGGGATGAATGGTCACCCTGGAGTCTCTGCTCCAGCACCTGTGGCCGTGGCTTTCGGGATCGCACGCGCACCTGCAGGCCCCCACAGTTTGGGGGCAACCCCTGTGAGGGTCCAGAGAAGCAAACCAAGTTCTGCAACATCGCCCTATGCCCTGGTAGGTGAGAGAGAGGGCGCGGGGGCAGGGAGGAAGGGAAGAAAGGGGAAGTCACAGCGGGTCGCTGGCCAGGCCCAGGAGCCCAGCTTTGCCCACTCCAGACCCACCTCAGGGTGCTCAGAGGTTGGAATCTCAGACCGGGTTCAGGAAGGAGGCTGAGGTGTGATCTTGGGGCATTCCCAGCCACATTCCAGGCTGGGTGTGGGTTGTGGCCCCAGTGTGTTTGCACCCATGTCCCAGGCTGGGTGTGGGTGGTAGCCCCTGGGGTGTTCCCACCCATGTCCCAGGCTGGGTGTGGGTGGCGGCCCCTGGGGTGTTCCCACCCATGTCCCGGCTGGGTGTGTGTGGTGGCCCCCAGCGTGTTCCCACCCATGTCCCA
>NW_022442997.1:0-4046 GCF_009761245.1 Sapajus apella
ATTGTTTGAATCCAGGGAAGGTGGAGGCTGCAGTGAGCCATGATGTCACCTCTGCACTCCAGCCTGGGTGCAGTACTACAGTCAGAATTCAGTGCAGCTTGCACCTCCATAGAGTGAGACCCTGTCCAAAAAGAAAAAAAAGAGGCTAGGGGCTCATGCGTGTAATCCCAGCACTTTGGGAGGCTGAGTTGGGCGGATCCCGATGTCAGGAGATTGAAACCATCCTCACCAACATGGTGAAACTCCATCTCTACTAAAAACACAAAAAAATTAGGTGGGCGTGGTGGTGCACTTCTGTAGTCCTAGCTACTCAGGAGGCTGAGGCAGGAGAATTGCTTGAACCTAGGAGGTGGAGGTTGCAATGAGCCGAGATCTCGCCACTGTGCTATAGCCTGGGAATACTGTGCATGCCACCAGGCCTGGCTAATTTTTGTATTTTAGCAGAGATGGGGTTTTGCCATGTTAGCCAGGCTTGTCTCCAACCCCTGACCTCAGGTGTTCCACCCACCTCGGCCTCCCAAAGTGCTGGAATTGCAGGTGTGCACCACCATGCCCAGCATGATTTTTTTCAAGTATTTAAAAATGTAAAACCAATAAACATTCTTGTGCAGCTCACGGGCTGTCTAAAAACAGATGGTGGGATCTCTGTGTCTCCCGTGTAGATACTATATGCCATAGTTTCCAGAGCCCTGGCTAGATGTTTGTTTGAGACAGAGTCTCTCTGTTGGCCAGGCTGGTGGAGTGGTGTGATCTCAGCTCACTGCAACCTCTGCCTCTCAGATTGAAGCAGTTCTCGTGCCTCAGCCTCCCTAGTAGCTGGGACCACAGGCACTGCCACAGCCAGCTAATTTTTTGTATTTTTAGTACAGATGAGGTTTCACTACATTGGCCGGGTGCTCTCAAGCTCCTGGCCTCAAGTGATCCACCTATCTCAGCTTCCCAATGTGCTGGGATCACAGGCATGAGGCCCAGCTAGGTATATTTAAGGTATAATGGCATATGGAGGCTGAGGTGGGAGGATCACTTGAGTCCAGGAGAGCAAGAGTATCCTGGGCAATATACCACCCAGAGAGATTCTATCTGCACAAAAAATTTTTTTTTAATTAACTGGGCATGTTGTTAGTGCACACCTGTAGTACTAACTTCTTCAGAGGCTGAGGCAGGAGGATCACTTGAGCTGATAATTCAAGCTGTGATCACGCCACTGAATTCCAGCTCTGAGACACAGCAAGTCCCTCTTTCTAAAAATTGTAAAAACTGTTGTGTTTTCTTGAGACAGAGTCTTGGTAAATCACACAGGCTGGAGTGCAGTGGTGCAATCTGAGTTCACTGCAATCTCCACCTCCTCAGTTCAAACAGTTCTCCAGCCTCAGCCTCCTGAGGAGCTGGAATTGCATGCATATGCCACTGCGTCTAGCTCATTTTTGTATTTTTAGTAGACACCAGGCTTCACCATGTTGGCCAGGCTGGTCTGCAACTCCTGACCTCAAATGATCTACCCATCTTGGCCTCCAAAGTGCTGAGATTACAAGTGTAAGCCACTATGCCTGGCCTTGTGAAAAATGTTAGTGGCACTTTGATCATAATTGAACACTTGAAAAAAAATCCAATGCACATGCATATGATTGTTTTTGCCAGGACTAGGAGCCAGGACCTTTTCTAATTCCTTCACCTTGTATTCCAGGGCCTTGCAAACAATAGGTGCGTAGCAAGTGCAATAGAAGCCACTCAGACAGTGCTTGATTTGCAGTGCATGCATGTCATCATTAGGAAGAAAGAGACGGAGAGAGGAAGAACATGGGAAAATTCAGGGCAATTGATCAGTTTGACACCATCACTGCTAAAAATCAGAGACCAGGCTGTGCGCGTTGGCTCATGCCTGTAATTTCAGCCCTTTAGGAGGCTAAGACAGGTAGATCACTTGAGGTCAGGGGTTTGAGACCAGCCTGGCCAACATAGCAAAACCTCATCTGTACTGAAAATACAAAAGTTAGCCAGGAATGGTATGGCAGGTGCCTGTAATCCCAGCTACTAAGGAGGCTGAGGCAGGAGAATCGCTTGAAGAGGACTTGAAAATTGCAATTAGACGAGGTTACACCACTGCACTCCAGCCTGAGGGACAGAGCAACACTCCACCTCAAAAAAGAAAAAAAAAAAAAAATTCTGAGAAGACCAAGATATCTGCAGATAACACACCGTGTCACTTTCCCTGTGCGCTTTTCTGGCCTCTTGGTAGACAGCTCCTAACATCACCATGAGATCCTGGTGAAGGAGGGGTGGATAATGGGGTTGCTACAGTTTAATGAAGCATTTTTCCCCAGAGAGATATGATCATCTGTCAGATTCCTTTGAATGTTTTTCCAACCCCTGCTGTGGGAGGTTTACCCTCAGGGCACCTCCCCATGCAGCCACCAGGCGGCGCCATTGCTGCATAAATGAAAGAAACCGACCCAAGATTAGAAAATAGTGTTCCATTTTCTTTGCTGGGTGGAGCGGGCCAAACCTGTAATCCCAGTACTTAGGGAGGCTGAGGTGGGTAGATCACTTGAGGCTGGGAGTTCGAGACCAGCCTGGCAACATGGTGAAACCCTGTCTGTATTAAAAATACAAAAAGTAGCCAGGCATAGTGACACACGCCTGGAATTACAGCTACTCGGGAGGCTGAGACAGAATTGGTTGGGAAGCAGAGGTTTCAGTGAGCCAGAATCGTGGCACTGCATTCCAGCCTGGGTAACAGAGTGAGACTCCATTTCAAAAAACAAAAATAGTATTCCTAAGGACGGAGAGGCGAAACTGAGGGATGCAGACTGCAGTTGGGGTGGGATGTGGGGAGAGAATGGGGTCAAGTAACCTGTGAAGGACTCTCAGAAGGTCACAGCAATTTGAAAATCATGTATTCTACCTTCCACTTCCACATTTTCCAGATATAGAAACGAAAGCTGAGAAGGGGAAGATAACTATCCCAAAAGCACCACGTTGGTGGGGAGCAGGGTTGCCAGAGAAAACACAGGACATCCAGTGAAGTGTGAGTTTCGGACTCTCAGTGTATGTCCCAAATAATGCACGAGACTTAGACTAAAACGTTATTCACTCTTTATCTTCAAAGGTAACAGAGCATCTGTATGATGAATGCTAAGTCTGACAACCCTCATGAGGGTAAAATGAAGATTAGGAAAATAATTAAATGTAATAAGCAAACATGCAAAATGAGGACAACTCTGTTCCCATTTTGCAGACAAGGGAATTGCACGTTAGGGAGGTGACTTGCCCCAAGATGACACTCACAAGTATTAGAGTTAAGATTTGAACCCTGTCCTGATTCCAGAGGTCTCAACTTCACTGTTGTGTCCAGGAACACACCCCAGCCCTACTCGTGTGTGTGCATGTTCTGTCTTGAATGTAACCCTCTCCCCATTGTGTAAGTGGGCCATTCCCCTCCCTGACATTGAAGGACCCTGTCTTCAGCAGGCACCTCCTGACTCAGCACCCCATAAGCCCAGATCACTGAGACCTTGTGGCTGTCCTTATCACATTCTCCCCATCTTAGGACCCAAGTCTGTCCCTCTTCAGGATCTGCAGCTGTGTTACAGGAAAGGGGACCCGATCCAGACCCGAAGGGATGGTTCTTGGATTTCATGGAAGAAACAACTCAGGGTGAGTCCGTAAAGTGAAAGCACATTTATTTTTGTTTGTTTGGTTGGTTGTTTTTTGTTTTCTGTTTTGAGATGCAGTCTCACCCTGTTGCTCAGGCTAGATAGAGGGCAGTGGTGTGATCTCGGCTCACTATAAGCTATGCCTCACGGGTTCAAGTGATTTTCCTGCTTCAGCCTCCTGAGTAGCTGGGATCACAGGTGTTTACCAGCACACTTGGCTAATTTTTATATTTTTAGTAGGGACAGGGTTTCCCCATGTTGGCCAGGCTGACCTCGAACTCTTGACCTCAGGTGATCTGCCAGCCTCAGCCTCCCAAAGTGCTGGGATTACAGGTGTGAGCCAGAGAGCAAGATTTTTAGGAAAGTAAAGATAGAATAGAGAGCAAGTTTATT
>NW_022442998.1:0-4043 GCF_009761245.1 Sapajus apella
GTTACCCAGGCTGGAGTGCAATGGCGCGATCTCGGCTCACCGCAACCTCCGCCTCCTGGGTTCAGGCAATTCTCCTGCCCCAGCCCCCTGAGTAGCTGGGATTACAGGCACACGCCACCATGCCCAGCTAATTTTTTGTATTTTTAGTAGAGACGGGGTTTCACCATGTTGACCAGGATGGTCTCGATCTCTTGACCTCGTGATCCACCCGCCTCGGCCTCCCAAAGTGCTGGGATTACAGGCACATGCCACCACGCCTGGCTAATTTTTTGTACTTTTAATAAAGATGGGGTTTTGCCATGTTGGCCAAGCTGGTCTCAAACTCCTGACCTCAGGTGATCCAACTGCCTCAGCCTCCCAAAGTGCTGCGATTACAGGCGTAAGCCACGGTGACTGGCTAACAATTAGTTCTTATGATCCAGTTCAAGCCACCTCCAACACATTATTGCACTTAATAAGAAAACTGAAAAAATAGAAATATAATGTTCTTACATCACTATGATAGGTGGTAGGCTTTTCATCATCACCACAGACCAGATCAATGTATTCAAGAACAGGTCTCGATAGTCCTTCCTAAAAAGGAAGTGGGCAAATTTACAAGTCATGAACAATCATTTAAAGTAAAATTATATTTAACAATCAGTGGGAGATTTTTTTAGTTGGAATTGGCGAAGATTCCTGAGAAAATCTTGCAAGTGGCACAGAATAATTTGAAACAAAAAGGGCACGGGGCTGGGAGCAGCGGCTCACACCTTAATCCTAGCACACTGGAGGCCAAGGCAGGAGGATCACTTGAGTCCAGAAGTTCAAGAGCAGCCTGGGCAACATAGTGAGGCCACAACTCTACAAAAAAAAAAAAAAGAAAAAAAAAATTAGATGGGTGCAATGGCTCACACCTGTAATCCCAGCTACTTGGGAAGAAGTGAGAGGATCACTTAAACCCAGGAAGTTGGGACCACAGTGAGCTATAATTGTGCCATCCCATTCCAGCCTACATGAAAATGCAAGACAGTCTCAAAAAAAAAAAAAAAAAAAAAAAAGGCATGGGAAAAGATTCAGAGTATATGAATATGTAATAATATTCTTGCTAGTAAAAAGGAAAAAAAAAAGAATATGCAATAATGACAAAACCCAAATAGCCTAAATCTATATAGAGGAATAAAACCATGTAGATTCCTCTTTTTTTTCTTTCTCTTTCCTTTTTTCTCTCTTAAAAAAAAACAAACAAACAAACAAAAAAAACCCATATAGATTCCTTTCAAAATGGGAAATAGCACAGATATTGTATTAAAAAGATACAGGTTTCAGCTAGGCACAGTGCCAGTCTCAGCTGCTCAGGAGGCTGAGGCAGGAGGATCACTTGAGCCCAGGAGTTCAAGTCCACCCTGCGCAACATAGTGAAAAACCCACCCCCTGGCCCTACCTCACAAAAAAAAGACAAGACACAGATTTCATGGTACACTTTTTGTTTAACTGAAATGGTTATCAGTGATCTCTTAGATACCTGAGTTCAAAACAATGGAGTTCTTCGATAACCATGCTTTATCCTCCACATCACTATACAGCCAAACATCAAACTCTGAATCTTCTTCATCCTTTCTTACAAACACACCACCTCCATCATAGACCAGGCCATAAATGCCCTAGTCAAAAGCCTAGATTTTATTCTATAGGCCAAGGAATCAATAAATAACATCAAGATGGGAACATCATTACAGCTGTTTCAAGGTTAACCACATAGGGGAGTATGTGGGAAGAATGCAAACAAGATAAGCAATCTAGACAAATGGTAATGTGGTACAAAAACAGAGTGATGGCAAAGAAAATGTAAACTTCTCTGTATGTGTACTGTATTTTAATAAAATTTACATCAAGATAAGAGCTCTTTTTGTACTCCCAAATCTTTTATCATTGCTTTCTTTCAGCATATTGTTTATTTTGGAGGCTAGGTATGTGATGAAACACGAAGAGGATTCTGTGCCACACGCAGAATGACGGCAGGATAATCAAGATTTATATGAAAAGGCTAAGGAATCCAAACCAGAATATATTAAGAAGTTACAAACTTTAAAAAAAAAATCTGGCCGGGCGCGGTGGCTCAAGCCTGTAATCCCAGCACTTTGGGAGGCCGAGGCGGGTGGATCACGAGGTCAAGAGATCAAGACCATCCTGGTCAACATGGTGAAACCCCGTCTCTACTAAAAATACAAAAAAAAATTAGCTGGGCATGGTGGCGCATGCCTGTAATCCCAGCTACTCAGGAGGCTGAGGCAGGAGAATTGCCTGAACCCAGGAGGCGGAGGTTGCGGTGAGCCGAGATGGCGCCATTGCACTCCAGCCTGGGTAACATGAGTGAAACTCCACCTCAAAAAAAAAAAAAAAAAAAAAAAAAAAATCTGAAGAACCCACAAACAGAGAACTATACCCAGCAGCATTGCATTTTTGTTGGATGGTACTATAAAAAACACAGAGAAATAAGCATATCCCGGTAGAGCCCAGTACAGGTTGGGGTTACAAAGGAAAGTTGTCTCTGAATGTATGTTAAAGTATAATTAAGTTATCATTGTCTTTTATGTGGCACCATTGAAATGCAACAGGGATGTTTTACTACATTCTTTCTGGTACTGCAATTACACTGACAGCATGTAATTCACTTCTCCATATAAAAGCTGTCAAACCTTCGATTCTCTATTTTGAACAGGGTTAAAGGGTTCTATCATGCTGGATATACAAAACATTGTATGAACTGATGTAGAAAGATCTCTATATTTAAAATAAAATTTAAAGTAAGAGCTTTAAGCCTCAGCTAAACACAAGCCTATATATTAACACAGAACTTAAAATATAATGATTTATTCCTCAGGATATTACACAAACCTATACCTAATTACTTTTCCAAACTTAATTTTGTAGATCCCTTCTATATTTCTCAATGGCACACGCATCATGAATCAGACATGTGTCACTTCTACATACAGTTGCACAAAAAACTCGAGATTATCCCAATCATTCCGGTTTTTATACCAGTTAGGAGAAACCAAAATTATTTTTCCTAAAGGCTCATGAAATTCTCTTCCCAAATGTTTCTTGTTACAGAAACAGACACCATAGCTCTTCGATTTTGAGTTATGTTGCTTACTCATCACAACAGTGAAGGCAGAGTCAGCATACAACCTCCCTTGGTACCATCAATATTTATAAAGGTTCCAAATGTCAGGAACAAAAAATACACAGTTAATGGGGAAAAATGTCCAGAAAGTGACAAGGTAAAAAATTCTACACAAAACACGAAAAACAATGATTTGTTAACCACACAATGTTTAGGGAGGAAATTTTAATTTAAAAAACAAGTAACTTACAAAGTCACCCTAAATCTACAAAAACTAAAAAACACAAAAACATTAGACACCATTAAACAAAAATTCTACAGCTTGAATACCAAACTGCAACTAACTACAGCATTCCAAAAGAGGAGTTTAGGACAGAAGTATTTTCTGCCTAGCGAGCTGAGATACCACTTTACGCAGAGCTTTTCTAAAACTCCCATCATTATGGATGAAAATCACCCCAAAATGTATCATAAAACACTCCCTTCTGCTTCGGAAACCGAAGCTTTACAAAGTGTGCTCAGAAATCCCTCTGTCCCTGCATTTGTCCGAAAATGAAGATTCCTAGGCCACACCTTGAAATTCTCATTCGGTAGGTCTGCAGTGGGGTCCAGGAATCTGCCTGTTTACACTTACTAAGGCTTAAAAACTACTGTCCCAAAGGGAAGAAACTCAGAAAAATAAAGCATGTTCCCAGTGATGTAGGATTCTGCCTTATGAGCATCAAGCATACTATGCTGTAACATGATGACCTCAGAGCTCAGTGAAATCTTCAAGCTATTTGCCTTCATGTTACCAGCACCGTAACGCTAAGACTCTGGGTTCTGGAAACCCTTCCTGTTTTCTCTGTCCTTGCTCATCATTAGCAGCTCCTTCCTCCATGTCGCCTTTAGAAGTTACTCTTTGCTCCATTTCTAAACAGCGTCTTAGAGGCCA
>NW_022442999.1:0-4042 GCF_009761245.1 Sapajus apella
GCTTTTAGAAGAAATGTGTTTCTAACTCGATGAATCTAAACATAAATGCAACTTCCTAAGGTGGACGAACACAAAGCAGAGCAGTATGAAATAGACGTTTCTCCTGTGTTTTAAACTGAGTCTTACCACTAGTTCTTATAAGCCTGTAGGTGGCTGGACATACCTTTTTCCAGATCTCCAAAGAAAGGATTTCTGAACTGCTGTACACACATCAGTTTAACTCTGTTTGTTGATTGTACAGCTTGGCAACCATTCTGTCAGATAGCTGCGGTTTTTTTTAGAGCAAGATATTTCTCATTACAGCCTATACTCCCATTCACTCTGGAATATCCAAACGCAGCTTTTAGAAGAAACGTTTTTATAACTCCCCGAATCTAAACATAGATGCAACTTCCTAAGGTGAACGAACACAAAGCAGAGCAGTTTCAAATAGACGTTTCTTCTGTGGTTTAAACGGAGTCTTACTGCTAGTTCTTATATGCCTGTATATGGCTGTAATTATCTGTTTACAGATTCTCCAAAGAAACGATTTCAGAACTGCTACACGCACACATCAGTTTAAGCCTGTAAGTTGATTCTGCAGCTTGACAATCATTCTGCTAGTTAGCTGCGTTTTTGTTTTAGAGGAAGATATTTCTCATTACACCCTAATGTCCCATTCTCTCCGGAATATCCAAACGCATCTCTTAGAATAACCGTTTTTATAACTTGCCGAATCTAAACATAGATGCAACTTCCTAAGGTGAACGAACACAAAGCAGAGCAGTTGGAAATAGACGTTTCTCCTGTGTTTTAAACTCAGTCTTACTGCGACTTCTTATATGACTCTAGGTGGCTGGAAATACCTGTTTCCATATTCTCCAAAGAAAGATTTCTGCACTACTATACCCTCACATCAGTTTATCTCTGTAAGGTCGTTGTACAGCTTGACAACCATTCTGCTGGATAGCTGCGTTTTTGTTTTAGAGCAAGATATTTCTCATTACAAACTATACTCCCATTCACTCTGGAATATCCAAACGCAGCTTTTAGAAGAAACTTTTTTCTAACTCTCTGAATCTAAACATAGATGCAACTTCCTAAGGTGAACGAAGACAAAGATTAGTAGGTTGCAATAGACGTTTCTCCTGTGTTTTAAACGCAGTTTTACCTCTAGTTTTATATGCCTGTATATGGATGTAAATATCTGTTTCCAGATTCTCCAAAGAAAGGATTTCTGAACTGCTGCACATACGCATCAGTTTAACTCTGTCAGGTGATTCTACAGCTTGACAACCATTCTGCTAGATATCTGTGTTTTTGTTTTAGAGCAAGATATTTCTCATTACACCCTATAATCCAATTCTCTTTGGAATATGCAAACGCAGCTATAAGAAGAAACGTGTTTCTAACTCGCTGAATCTAAACATAGATACAACTTCCTAAGGTGAACGAACACAAAGCACAGCAGTTTGAAATAGACGTTTCTCCTGCGTTTTAAACGCAGTCTCACTGCTAGTTCTTATATGCCTGTATATGGCTGGAATTATCTCTTTACAGATTCTCCAAAGAAACGATTGCAGAACAGCTGCACACACACATCAGTTTAATTCCGTAAGTTGATTTTACACCTTGACAACCATTCTGCTAGATAGCTGCGTTTTTGTTTAGAGCAAGATATTACTCATTACACTCTATAGTCCCATTCTCTCTGGAATATCCAAACGCAGCTTTTAGAAGAAACGTGTTTATAACTCGCTGGATCTAAACATAGATGCAACTCCCTAAGGTGAACGAACACAAAGCAGAGAAGCTTGAAATAGTCGTTTCTCCAGTGTTTTATACACAGTCTCACCTCTAGTTCTTTTATACCTGTGTATGCCTGGAAATATCTGTTTCCTGATTCTACAAGGAAAGGGTTTCTGAACTGTGACTCACACGCATCAGTTTAACTCTGTAAGTTGACTGCAGAGCTTGAAAACCATTCTGCTAGACAGCTGCGTTTTTGTTTTAGAGCAAGATATTTCTCTTTACACCCTATACTCCCATTCACTCTGGAATATCCAAACGCAGCTTTTAGAAGAAACGTGTTTCTAACTCGCTGAATCTAAACATAGATGCATCTTCCTAAGTTGAACGAACACAAAGCAGAGCAGTTTGAAATAGACGTTTCTCCTGTGTTTTAAACACAGGCTCACTGCTACTTTTTCTACGCCTGTATGTGGCTGGAAATATCTGTTTCCAGATTCTCCAAAGAAACGATTTCAGAAATGCTGCACACATACATCAGTTTAACTCTGTAAGTTGATTGTACAGCTTGACAACCTTTCATCTAGATAGCTGTGATTTTGTTTTAGATCAAGACATTTCTCTTTACAGCCTATACTCCCATTCACTCTGGAATATCCAAACGCAGATTTTAGAAGAAACGTCTTTGTAACTCGCTGAATCTAAACATAGATGCAACTTCCTAAGGTGAACGAACACAAAGCAGAACAGTTTCAAATAGACGTTTCCCCTGTGTTTTAAACGCAGTATTACTGCTAGTTCTTCTATGCCTGTATGTGGCTGGAAATATCTGTTTCGAGATTCTCCAAAGAAAGGATTTCTGAAATGCTACACACATACATCAGTTTAACCCCGTAAGTTGATTGCACACCTTGAATACCATTCTGCTAAATAGCTGCGTTTTTTATCTAGAGCAAGATATTTTTCTTTACAGCCTATACTCCGATTCACTCTGGAATATGCATATGCAGCTTTTAGAAGAAACTTGTTTCTAACTAGCTGAATCTAAATATAGAAGCTACTTCCTAAGGTGAACGAACACAAAGCAGAGCAGTTTCAAATAGACGTTTTTTCTGTGGTTTAAACGGTGTCCTACTGCTAGTTCTTACATGGGTGTATAAGGCTGGAATTATCTGTTTACAGATGCTCCAAGAAAACGATTTCAGAACTGCTGCACACACTCATCGGTTTAACTCTGTAAGTTGATTCTACAGGTTGACAACCATTCTGCTATATAGCTGCGCTTTTGTTTTAGAGCAAGATATTTCTCATTACACATTATTGTCCTATTCTCTCTGGAATATCCAAATGCAGCTTTTAGAAGAAACTTGTTTATAACTCGCTGAATGTAAACATAAATGCAACTTGCTAATGTGAACGAACACAAAGCAGAGGAGTTTGAAGTAGACGTTTCTCCTGTGTTTTAATCTCAGTCTTACTTCTAGTTCTTCTATGACTGTCTGTGGCTGGAAATATCTGTCTCCAGATTCTCCAAAGAAAGGATTTCTGAACTGCTGCACAGACACATCAGTTTAACTCTGTAAGTTGATTGTACAGCTTGGCAAACATTCTGTTAGATAACTTCGTTTTTGTTTTAGAGTAAGATATTTCTCATTACAATCTGTACTCCCATTCACTCTGGAATATCAGAAAGCAGCATTTAGAAGAAACTTGTTTCTAACTAGTTGAGTCTAAACTTAGATGCAGCCTCCTAAGGTGAATGAATACAAAGCAGAGAAGTTTGAAATAGACCTTTCTCCTGTGTTTTAAACGCAGTCTCACTGCTAGTTCTTCTATGCCTATTATGGCCGGAATTATCAGTTTACAGATTCTCCAAAGAAACGAGTTCAGAAATGCTGCACACACACATCAGTTTAACTCTGTAAGTTGATTGTACAGCTTGACTACCATTCAGCCAGAGAGCTGCGTTTTTGTTTTAGATCAAGATATTTCTCATTACACCTTGTAGTCCCATTCTCTCTGGAATATCCAAACGCAGCTTTTAGAAGAAACGTGTTTATAACTCGCTGAATCTAAACATAGATGCAACTTCCTAAGGTGAACGAACACAAAGCAGAGCAGTTTGAAATACACGTTTCTCCTGTGTTTTAAATCCAGTGTCACTTCTAGTTCTTATATGCCTGTATATGGCTGGAAATATCTGTTTCCTGATTCTCCAAAGAAAGGATTTTTGAACTGTGACACACACACATCAGTTTAAATCTGTAAGTTGATAGCACAGCTTGAAAGCCATTCTGCTAGATAGCTGCGTTTT
>NW_022443000.1:0-4042 GCF_009761245.1 Sapajus apella
GGCGTGAGATGGTATCTCAGTGTAGTTTTGATTTGCATTTCTCTGATGACCAGTGATGATGAGCATTTTTTCATATGTTTGTTGGCCTCATGTATGTCTTCTTTTGTAAAGTATCTGTTCATATCCTTTGCCCACTTTTGAATGGGCTTGTTAGTTTTTTTCTTGTAAATCTGGTTTAGTTCTTTGTAAATTCTGGATATCAGCCCTTTGTCAGATGGGTAAACTGCAAAAATGTTTTTCCATTCTGTTGGCTGCCGATTGGCTCTAATGACTGTTTCTTTTGCCGTGCAGAAGCTGTGGAGTTTGATTAGGCCCCATTTGTCTATTTTGGCTTTTGTTGTCAATGCTTTTGGTGTTTTGGTCATGAAGTCTTTGCCTACACCTATGTCCTGAATGGTTTTGCCTAGATTTTCTTCTAGGGTTTTTATGGTGTTAGGGATTATGTTTAAGTCTTTGATCCATCTGGAGTTAATTTTAGTGTAAGGTGTCAGGAAGGGGTCCAGTTTCTGCTTTCTACACGTGGCTAGCCAGCTTTCCCAACCCCATTTATTGAACAGGGAATCCTTTCCCCATTGCTTGGGAAAATGGTGATTTTAAAATTCAGACATTTTTATAGATCAGGAGCCAGTAGATTTTTTCCAGTAAAGAGCAACATTCTAAGTATTTTAGGCTTTGTGAGCCACATATGGTCTCTGTTACATATTCTATTTCTTCTTTAGCTGTGTAGAAATTATTAGCTCCTGGACTGCAGGAAAATGGTCTGCAGCAGGATTTCGGATATGAGTAGTAGTTTGTCAAAGTCCTGTTCTGTGTTATAAAGAAGAGCTTTCCTTTTCCTTGTAACACCTGTGTGTGTGTCTGTGTGTGTGTGTGTGTCTGTGTGTTTGTGTCTGTGTATGTGTGTGTGTGTGTGTGTGTGTGTGTGTCTCAGAGGGAGAGAATGAGATTCTTTAATAACTTTATTTCTTTTATAGAGTTGGTCTCTTGAAGGTTTTTATTTTATAAATAAATAATCTTTGGATTTAACTTTGGTGACTAACTCTGTCTTAAGAAAATTTCAATTTCATCTTCTTCTATGATTTCTAATACAATAGCCACTAGCTGCATGAGAACATTCAAATTTAAACTAATTATAATGAAATCATAATTAGAAATTAAATAAATTAATAATTAGAAAAAATTTAGTCACATGAGCCACATTTAAGTGTACAGGTATTCACTCAACACAAGTAGCTAGTGGCTACATATTGAACAGTGCAGATGTGGGACATTTTTATGATTTAGAAGTTAAGTTGGATAGTAATAAATGCAGATTTCAAATGTATTTGCACAGAGTTGTGCAAAATAGTCCCTCATAGAGTTAACGTATATTATTTTCTTGTCTTATTTTGCTTTTATGTTTGTTTCCCTTCTTACTAATTTGTCTATTTCCTTTTTTTAAGGTACCGAAGTATTTATTATATCTACGATTTTTCTGTTTTTATCTCACATTTTTCTTTCCTAATGCTTTCTTTGGATTTATGTTGTCACTTTTTTTTTTTTAACTTGTATTTTAGGGTCAGAGGTACCTGTTCAACTTTATTATTTAAGTGTCACTGGGGATTGTTGTACAGATTATTTTGTCACCTATGTGGTTGGCACTGTACCTCATAGGTAGTTTTTCAGTCCTGACCCTCCTCTTTCCTTCATCGTTAAATAAGTCCCAGTGTCTATTGTATCCATGTGTGCTCAAGGTTGAGCTTCTATTTGTGAGAACATGTAGTATGTGGTTTTCTGTTCCTCTGTTAGTTTATGTAAGATAATGGCTTTTACCTTCATCAATGTTGCTGCAAAGGACATGACCTCATTCTGTTTTATGGTTCCATCATATTCCATGGTGTATATGTACCACATTTTCTTTATCAGTCTACCATCCATGTGCATTTATGTCGGTTTCATGTCTTTGCGATTGGGACTCGTGCTGTAATGAGCGTATGCGTGCATGTATGTTTTTCTTTTCTCTGTTATCTTTCTTCCTTCTCCCCCTCCCTCCCTCTCTTCTTTCCTTCCTTCCTTCCTCTTTTTTTCTCTCTCTTCCTTTCTTTTTCTCTTTCTTTCTCTCTCTCCTCCTTTCTTTCTTTCTTCCTTTTTTTGTTTCTCTTTCTCTCTTTTTTCTTTCTTCGTCCCTCCCTATCCCCTCCTTTCTTCTTTCCCTCCTTCCTTCCCTCCCTCCCTCCTTCTCTCTGCTTCTGTCACCCCAACTGGAGTGTAGCGGCACCATCTTGCCTCCTTGCAAGCTCCACATCCCAGGTTCGAATGATTCTCCTTCCTTAGCCTCCCAAGTATCTGGGACCACAAGCACCCACCACCAGATCTAGCTAATTATTGCATTTTTTATTAGAGGCTGGGTTTCTCCATGTTGCTCAGGTTATCAGGCTGGTCTTGAATTCCTGACCTAAGGTTATCTGCCCACCTCGGCCTCCCAAAGTGCTGAGATTACAGGTGTGAGCCGCTGCACGCAGCCCTCACCCCTCCCTTTTGTATCCCCCAGCTCACACCTTGCTCATGCCACTCATGCATACCCCCTGCCTTTCCCCATGGTCATTTGTGAGTCTTGCACTAAATGGCCTTCAGTCCAGAGACCAGACATCAGACAGCAATCTGGACCTCTTCCTTGATGAAAGGTGAGACCTCCAGAAGAGAAAAATGCCTGCTAGGGGGCCTGCAGGCTGACCACAGTGACTCTCCAGGCAAACAGCTAGAACTGAACTGAGTAAAATCTCCAGCCAGAAAGAAAACTTCCCAGTCAACTCTTCCCTAACTCCATTTTACAGATTGAAACACTAAGGCTCAGAAGAGAGGGGACAGAGCAGGCATTGGAACCATAGTCTCCTGGCTCCAAAGCCAAGTTCTGTCCACCCAGCCAGGCTCCATCCTTCCCTCTATAAATGTTTACAACAGTATGTGCTGGTCACTCTTCTTAGTCCCTTTTACATATCACTCAGTCTGCTTTTCCCATTTGTTTGACAAGTATTTATTGAGCTCCTACTGTGTGCATGAGCTAGACTCGATACTAGGGACATCTTGGTAAAAAACTCAGGCAAAGTCTACCCGCCTGGGGTTCTAACAAGACAAAGAGAGGGTTGGTGCCATGGGCAAGGCTGTGAAGGCAATGAGTGAAATGGTGGAGTCAGACAGGAAGGGCGGTCAGGGATGCTGTCTGCATGGAAGGGGCATCTTCTTGGCTTTGAGACCCAAATGCCAAAATACCTGTGAGCAACAGGCCATGCCCGCTCAGTAACAGAGTTGAGCCACAATCCTCCATAGATGTCAAACCAAACACCAGATCATGCCAGCAATGAGGGACAAAGACCATGGCCTGGAAGGGTCTTGCCACCTGAGCTCACAAAGAGATTTTTCTTATGCTTCTTTTATTATTATTATTGTGGGGCTGGGAGTCCTTAGTGCACAAGAAACACTCTAGGAAACATAAGTCAAGATCTAGGCTGTATTCCCTGCTCTGCCCTTGCTGTGTGACCTCGGGCTGCTATCACCACCTCTCAGAGCCTCAGCTTCCTTCCCCTTCTGTAAAATGGAGAGTCTAATAATATCCACCTGGCAAGGGGATCCAGGAAAGTCAGTGAGCCCCTTCATTTTAGGAGCTGATGTCTGTACGTTGGCCCCGGGTCAGAGATTTGTAATGGTGATTGAGATTACTGATAAGTGGCCAGGCATGTTCGCTCACACCCATAACCCCAGCACTTTGGAAGGCCGAGGCAGGTGGGCCACCTGAGGTCAGGAGTTTAAGACCAGCCTGGCCAACGTGGTGAAACCCCATCACTACTAAAAATACAAAAGTTAGTTGGGCATGGGGTGTGTCCCAGCTACTCGGGAGGCTGAGGCAGGAGAATCGCTGGAACCCGAGAGATGGAGGTTGCAGTGAGCTTAGATCATGCCACGGCATTCCAGCCTGGGCAACAAGAGTGAAACTTTGTCTCAAAAGATCAAGCAAGCAAGCACTTACTGATAATCTTACAGATTGTCAGAGGCACACAAGGGACTC